>NC_137006.1:7938900-7968900 GCF_032717465.1 Coenobita brevimanus
AAATCATTGTTGTCCGGTTTCAGTTTGTCTCCTCACGAGATCGCTATGATACTTGAGGCTCCTAATGATAGTGATAATGAGGAAAGTGGTATCAGGAGTGGGGAAATACAAGAGATTATCAAAATTCCTCTAACAGATGGTCAGAAAACTGATGGCAATTCCGATGATGGAAATGAGGAAAATCATGAAAAGGATATACTGTATAGATTTGATGGAAATCTTTATGGACAAAGGATTGGTTTTAGAGGGGGAAAAAGTGGTTTTCTTTGTTTGCATTTGGACTAGATGCAGTGTGCAATAATTCGTGGAAGATTCGTCAGGTGAGAGGAAATACAGAATTGATGTATTGTTACTTCCATCGCTCTGTTGTACAAGGTTATTTGGGAACCTACAAAACTCCACTAAAGAGATGTCCAAGTAGTGGTAGTGTAGAAGAGAGAGTACATAAAATGGCAAGAAAGGACCATGATGTCGGTGGACATACACAGGAGCTCTGCAAGCAAAGCAGATGTGCTGAGTGTCATGAGTGAACAAGAATTAGGTGTCAGAAATGCAAAGCTGCAATCAATATTCACTGTTGGTATGCTTTCCATACAAAATAAGAGAGTGCAGTACCCAGTAAAAGGCAGCTCATCATTACAATTTATTCCCTCTTCATGGATCCATGCTATTTTTTGTTTTAGCATATTCCTCTTATACTGTATGTGATTTATGTAATTTCTTTTATTTTCTAATAGTCTATCTATATATCTATCTATAGCCCGACGCGCTCATCCCGCAGAGGGTGGCCGCAGACAAAACGCCTCCAAGTCGCTATGTCACCCACCATTTGACTACCCTCCCCCCAACTCACCCCCCCTCCCTCATATACCTCTCAACTCCATCCCTCCACCTCATCCTCGGTCTACCTCTCCCTCTCCCTCCCTCCACCTAACCTACATACACCCTCTTAGTCAGTCTTTTATTCTCCATTCTCTTCACATGTCCAAACCACCTCAGTGTATTTCTCCTAATCTTCTCAACCACATCCACAGCCACCCCACAGAGTTCCTTCACTTCTTCATTCGTCAACCTATCCCTCCACGTCACGTCACATGCTCCTCTCAAGTAACTCATTTCCACTGCTCTCACTCTTGACTTGTTCCCCTCTTGCAAGGTCCACGCCTCGCTTCCATACGTCAGGGTAGGGATCACAATACTATCATGCAGTGACTTCTTAACTTCCATACTCACCTCCCTATTTCTCATCACGCTTTCAGTGTACCAACAACCTTCCTTCCCTGCTGTACCCTTTCACGCACTTCATCCCCCAAAGTTCCATCCTTATTCATCACACTACCCAAGTACTTGAATGCACTCACATTCTCCATATCCTCACCATCCAACCTCACTGCACACTCTGTGACTTCATTCCTCTCAAACACCATAACTTTACTTTTGTTTACATAAACTTTCATATTCCTCCTCTTACACTGTCCCAAATTCATTCACCAAACCTTCCAACTCCTATTCATCTTCAGTCAACAATACTGTATCATCAGCAAACAGCAACACCGGAAGCTTTCAAATCTCACCCTCATTCATTAGAGCCAACCCCACATCCACTGCCATACCCTGCCCTCCTTTACAACCCCATCCATGTATATATTAAACAGCCATGGAGGCATTACACAACCCTGTTGCAGTCCCACACTGAGATCAAAGAACTCACTCAGCTCACCATCCACTCCCACCGTAGCCCTAGCTTCTTCGTACATACTCTTCACAGCACTCAACAATTTCCCCTCCACTCCATATATTCTTAATACCTTCCACATACCTTGCCTATCTATTCTGTCATAAGCTTTCTCCAAGTCCATGAAGGCAGCATACACTTTCCTTCCCTTCTCTAGATACTTCTCCACTAAACATCTTAGAACAAATATCTGATCTACACACCCTTTTCCCTTCCTAAATCCCCCTTGTTCTTCTCCAAGTAGCTCCTCTGTCATATGCCTAACCCTATCAATGAGTATTCTACCATATATTTTACCAGTCACACTATGAAGGCAAATACCCCTATGGTTACCACATACTTCTCTCTCCCCTTTTCCTTTGTATAAAGGAACAATTATACCTGATTTCCAGTCCTCTGGAACCCTTCCCTCTTCCCAAGCCAATTTACACAACTTCCATATCCACTCCACAACAATCTCACCACACACTTCATCAATTCCTGGGGCCTTTCCCAACTTAATCTTCTTCATCGCTTTCACTACTTCCGCCCTACTGATCCCTTCCTCCCTCCTCTCATCTCTTCTTCTCCCAGCCATTCCCCAACCATTTATACTCGCACTGCTCTCACTCTCTACATTCAACAAATCCTCAAAGTGCTCCTTCCATCTCCTCAATTTCTCTCTCTTCTCCACCAACACTCTATTATTCCTATCTTTCACTCCCCTACTATTTCCCCTTTCACACTGCGTTACTTTCTTTACCTCCTTCCAAAACAATTTCTTACTATCCCTCCATTTCACACTCAGATTCCTCCCAAACTCTTCATCCACTTTCTTCTTACTCTCCTTCACCGGTCTCTTAACCTCCCTTCTCCTGCTCACATATACCTCTCCCTTCTCTCTCTCATCTTCTCTCCTACCTCTACTCGCAAACCATTCACTATATGCCTTCTTCTTTTGTTCCACAGCTCGTTTCACCTCATCATTCCACCATGCTGTCCCTTGCACACCCTTGCATCTCCTCCTCACTCCACAAACCGCCTCACACGCTGCGCCTATCTCTTCCGTGAATATCTTACATACATCTTCCACCCCTTCCATCTGCTCTAGCTCATACCTTCCCAATCTTTCTTCCACTGTGCTCTTATACGCTGTCATTTTCTCACTATATTGCAATTTCTTCACTCTTCTCACAGGAGCTGCTTCCTCCTGTCTTCCTCTTCGTCTCCTCAACCACTTTCTTTGCAGCTCTACCTTGGCCATCACTAAGTGATGGTCCGAGACTCCATTCCCCCACCCTCTCCACACTCTTGCATCCAACACTTGTCTTCTCATTCGCTCATCCACACACGCGTAGTCTATCATTGCCTTTCGTTCAACAAGTTCACCATCCATCCTCCTCATTACTGTCCATGTATACCAGTGGATCATCTTATGACGAAAGTAGGTGTTGGCTATTGCCAACCCCTTACAAGCACAGATGTCCACCAAAGCACTTCCATTCCCATCTACTTCAGCTGGCACACCCCACTGACCAACCACTCCACCCACTCGTACATTCCCAACTTTGCCATTCATGTCTCCAATCAACAGCACTCTCTCGCTCCTCTCAAACTGTGTACTAAAAGGTACTCTTTTGCCTTGTGTATCATCTTTATACATTATAATGAAAGGAAAAATGTTAACATGAAAAAAGGAATTTATCTAGTGAATGATGAAGTTGCCGACGATATTGCAGTTATAATGCCCAACGTCACCTATAGGTGACACCCTTTTCGTGCATAAAGTATTATATTTATGAAAAAAGTTCTCAGTAACAGTAGCTTAAAATTGTATTTTCAGGAACTTATTCAAACTTGAAAAAGAAATCATCACAAATAATGCAATGGCTTTCCTGCGTTAAATCTGGAGGGAGTAGCCATGAAGAAATTAACTCTATGCCATCCCGTCCTACGTCAGCAAACTGTCTTCCTTCAATCTAACGTCACTGCCATGCACATACATCTCCATCCCGTCCCTCCATCTCATCCTCGGTTTAGTACAGCACACTCGCATACACGCCCTTTCCAGTTTTTGGTAACTCAGAATTATTTACCACCTTCAATCCAAAGATATTTGTTAATTTCATTATTCCTACCTCCATTTCATTATAATCGACTTGGGATAGGTTTCTTAAACTAGAGAGGTAGATATGACATTAACAAATCCTGTTACTATAATCTCTGCCTTAAGTGTAATTTAATCGTCTGGAGGTAAATACAGTCGCCTCTAGTTGTTAATAAACCCGGGATGGAGTGATGGAGGTAGATGTGGCACCAGTAAATTCAATTGCGTCTCATGTCTGCCGAGTAGGAACAGTCCTGTTTTGGAGGCCATGATACGGCGACTCCCAAGTCTGTCTATAAATGTTGATACATTTTGTATACCTCGAAGCTAAATAAATCATATACAAAGTCAGTGCATGTAATCCTTTCGTAATATAATGGCTTGGGGGCTGGGGTATAAAGTTAAAGACATGGATGTCCAGTGCTGAGTTTCGTTTGCTATTCCAGGTCATAATCATATCCAAGTTAAATGAGCTCCTAGCACAAGACGATCTAGATGAGCATATCCAGCCAATTATAAATTCTAACACACTGTGTGTGGCACCATCTAGAGGCGCATTTCGTGTATATTAGGGTTGGAAATATTTTCATTTTTTTTGGTTGGATTTATAGATTTGGCATCTTACTGATGAGGTCCCTCATTCAAAATATTCGAACAGACCCTACATAAACACACACACACACAGAGTTCTCACTCGGACCTTGAACAGAAAATGAAACTCAGCCTTGAACACCCATGCCCCTGTCACTGCATCCACATACTCTGGAAAGCCATTATACAGTAATGAAGTAAATATTATATGCACTGACAAAATGTGTGGCATATTTAACTTTCTAATGCCCTACTGACAGCAATGGCCATCAGGTATGGGGTGTTGAACAATGCCTAACTGACAGGCATAGCCATTATTCTTTTCCTGCCACAGTTTGAAGTAATCACCATTTTTTTTTATCACCACGGTATCACACAAATATATGGGATGCAGGTGAACAACATAATTACTCAACTGTTCCCCGCGGAATGGTGTGTAAAGATTGGTTCTGGCTCCATTTAATCTGATTCGCCTTCTGCCACTATCACCCACCGAGCCCGTGCCACCTCCACCCTCTCCAAGCAGCCCATTCGTGCAAGAAAGGGATTAACCAAAAGTACCAAAAGTAGAAAAATGGAGGTGCCAGTGTCATCCTCCCCAGGTGGCCTTGTCCTGTGCAGACAGCATGCCTGAGCCACAATCTTACATGCTCGTCTATGCACAGCCTCGCAGCTACTCCAAAATTCTCTTCTTCACCTCCGGACTCCACAACTCATCCACCCATATGCCTAGGTCGGGAGAAGAAGGAGTGTCGTTTAAAAATGGTTATTTATTGAATTATCTCGGTGGTGGAATTGCTTAGATATAATCATTGACTTGAAGCATGCAATATCTGTAAACATCATTGGTTACAGCAAGCAGCATGCCAGATTCAGTTTGGGGCTTTAGACGTTAACTTCCAAGTAACAACCAAATGGAAACAGGTGTCCGCATGCTACAATTACTACAAGAGCCTTGCAGCGATATCGGGCCACTCAGCCCCTGTCCAAAATACAGCAATCTCTGAACCATGCTTCATATTGGAGCAAGTGTTTTGCATCCTGAAAGAACCACAAAGCATTATGCCCGAATGAGATCCGTTTCTGAACATCTAGCATCACCCGTACACTTGCCACCATCACTATCATCATCTCAGCTACCATCAAACAACACCACCACAAACACCACCATCATCATCACAGCTACCACCACAACCGCCACCACCACCATCACAACTACCATCACAGTTATTGCCATGCCCTGCTGAATATAATCAACTTTTCGTTATATCAGTGAAGTAATAGACATTGGAGTGTAGATGTACAATCTCTCCCTCTCTCTCTCTCTCTCTGCAAAGACGCATGAATTTCTATATATATATATATATATATATATATATATATATATATATATATATATATATATATATATATATATATTGTATATATCAGGAAATTCATCACCGAACGGAAAGAGTTAAACTTATTAGAATATACGAAGAACACCACCCCTCTACAGTATTTCGTTGCAGAATTGCCACGCATACCTATGAAACAGAGGGGAAGAAAGTATGATGAAAAATCGAACACAAATAGAGTAATTTTAAAGACTGTAATATCAATAGATGCATTTTTTTTTTTATAGGTACAGAGTTACTAAACTTTCCCATACATAAAATGAAATATTAAAACGGTTAAGATTTTGTTTCCTCATAATTATGAAAACTGCAAAGCAAATGGACAAAATACACTGAATACAACGATAAGATTTGTTTGTTTAGTGAAAAAAAAAAAAAAAAAAACTGAATCATATTGAGAAATGTGTCATGGGTGCAGTTTCATCGAATGTGGGATAGTGACGCTTCTCATTGCGAGAGTACGAAAATAAGAACTGTAGTTGCCTGCATGATGTGAAGGTAAAAATAGAGTGTCCGAAGGTTTGCGTGGGGACAAAGAATATGGAAGGCCTGTTTGGGCTGAGAGGGTGGGAGAAGATGAAGAAGTAAGATGAGAAATGATTGGACAATTATGTTTATGGATTATATGAAAACAGACAAATCTAAAAAGATTGATAGAATGATGTAACTGAACAGACAAACAGACAAACAAACGTTTAGATGGATTTAAGAATACTTCCTTTCATGCAGCACTTCCCGATTCAGCACGTTTTTTAATTCATCATCATCATCATCATAAAAATAGAATTAATGATACTACTGCAACTACTACTACTAGTACTACTACTACTACTACTACTACTACTACTACAACTAGTAGTAGTAGTAGTAGTGGTAGTAGTATTAGTAATAATAATAATAATAATAAGTGGTAGGTGGGGGCGCTCACCATCCACTCACTCGATGTAGTGCTGCTGTCGGGTGTCTGCCCTTTCCTCTCCTCCATCCTTGTTTCCTTCCATCCTCTTCTGTCTTTCTTTCCTTCATTCTTTCCTTGTCCTTCTGCCTACAGGTGACTTTACACTCCCTCTTCTGTCTTTCTTTCCTCCATTCTTTCTTCTTCCTTCTGCTTGTGGGTGATTCTACACTGAGTGAGATGCCAAATGGTTTCCTGAACACCAGGAAACCATATACTACGCTGGGTGGTAACCATATAACCAAATTTTGGCGCCTGGTGGTTTAGTGGGTAATTATTGCACTCCAGTCGGATTGAGCCGGTGAGGGTTTATATCTAAGGGATGGTTGGGGTTGATTGCTCATGTAAGGCCACTCAGGGATGAGTGAGGCTGGTCACTCTCATCTTAAATGTCGAGACCAACTGCCTAGCCCCGGGCTCCTACGCTCCTCATGGGGCAATGTAGGATTGGATGATGGATGAATGGATGTCTAATAATAATAACAATAATAACAGCAACGACAAGAAGAACACAACAACCTAATAATAATAATAATAATAATAATAATAATAATAATAATAATGATAATAATAACAGAAAGACAGTAGTAGTAGTAGTAGTAGTAGTGGTAGTAGTGGTAGTAGCAGTAGTAGTATTTCGTCATTATCATCATACATCAGACTCAACCATTATCATCATCCAGTCATGATAATCGGTCATTCATTGTCATCGTCCATGGTCCATCACTATTATCCATCGTCACCGTCATACACCATCATCATTCATCATCAACCATCCTCATGTTTCATCCATCACCATCATCGTCATCATCATCATCATCGTCATCATCCATCAATACTATCCACCATCATCAGTCATCATCATCATCATCATCTATCATCCAATATCATCGTCAGCTTTCACCCATCTCCATCATTCATCACCATCAGTTATCGTCATCCATGATCATCACCATCAATCATCATCATCCATCATCATCATCCATCATCATCATCATCATCGTCATCATCCATCAACATTATCCACCATCATCAGTCATCGTCATCATCATCTATCATCCAACATCATCGTCAGCTTTCACCCATCTTCATCATCCATCATCATCAGTTATCGTCATCCATCATCATCACCATCGATCCTCATCATCCATCATCACTATCCATCATTCATCACTCTTCATCATCACCCATCATACATCTTCATCGTCATTATCCATCAGTCATCATCGTCCAGTCGCCATCTGGTACCAGTCATCACCATTGTCCATCGTCCATCACCATCGTTCATCGTTATCATCTCTCATCATCATCCATTTTCTATCATCTTCCATCATCCATCATCATCCATCATAATGAATCACCCATCATCATCCATCATAATGAATCACCCATCATCATCCATCATCACCATACATCGTAATAAATAATCCAGCATCATCCATCATGACCAGTGATCATCATCCATTATTAACATAAATTTTCCTTCCTCCTCCTCTGTCATAATCATCATCATCCATCAAAAGTCATCGTTATCATTCATCGACCATCATGACAGTTCATCATCATCCATCATCACCATTCATTATCATCATCATCACTGTCATTCGTCACTCATCATCATCCATCATCACCATTCATTATCATCATCATCACTGTCATTCGTCACTCATCATCATCCATCATAATCATTCATCAAATTCATCATCACCCATCATCCATCAACATCATGCAGCATCAGTCATCATTCATCATCATATTTCATCAATATGATATCATCATCTTCATTGTAATCCATCGGCACCATCACCATCATCATCCATCATCATCACATTTTCATCATCCATCATCCATTACAATCATCCAACATACATCATCAGAATCGGTAACCATCGTCCATGATCTATATCCATCACCCATCATCATCATTCATTGTTCATCATCCACCATCATCCTTCATCTGTCATCCATCATCCATCAACATCATCCATCATCATAGACCATCTTTCATCATCATCTTCATCCACATCTGTCATCTTCATCCATCATCTATCACCAACATCATCATCATCATCATCATCATCATCCATCATCCATCTTCATCACCAACCATCTTTTCATCAGCTATGACCATTATATAACATCTATTATTTTAATTCTCATCCATTGTCCATCATCATCCATAAACTGTCATCTATCATTTCCCATCACCATTTGTTACCCATCATCATCATTCATCATCCATCACCGATCACCATCACCTTTCCTCAAATATCCGTCATATACTGTACATCACCATTATCCATCATCATCATCATCCTCCATCACCGACTATCATCTTTCATTAGTTATCCACCACATATATCATCATCATCCATCATCCATCATCATCATCATCCATCATCCATCGTCATCATCATCATCATCATCATCATTATCATCATCATTCATCATAATCATCCGCCATCTGTTATTATCATCCATCATCTATCATCATTCGCCATCATTACCCATCATATCTAATCCATTGTCCAGCATCATCTTCATCATCATCATCCTTCATCATCGTCCATAATCATCTGTCGTTATCATCATCCACCATCATCAGCCGTCCGTCACCATGGTCCACCATCTATCAACATCCATCATCTCTCATCATTCACCATTATAAACCGTCATATAACACCCATTCCCCATCACCATCATCATCATCATCATCATCATCAGCCGTCCGTCACCATGGTCCACCATTTATCAACATCCATCATCTCTCATCATTCACCATTATAAACCGTCATATAACACCCATTCCCCATCACCATCATCATCATCATCATCAGCAGCAGCAGCAGCAGCAGCCGTCCGTTACAATGGTCCACCATTTATCAACATCCATCATCTCTCATCATTCACCATTATCAACCGTCATATAACACTCATTCCCCATCACCATCATCATCATCATCATCATCTTCTTCTTCTTCTTCTTCTTCTTCTTCTTCTTCTTCTTCGAGAGAGAGAGAGAGAGACTGGAAACTTATTCTGAAACACAAACAACCCTGTTCTCCTGTTCTTTGTTCCCCTAACCATGTCCCTCTAATTAACATTATCTTCCCCTCCTCTTGGCTTTCAGTACTGATCACAGGTCACATCTCGCTATCTCGCTCAAGCAGGACGTGTGTAACGGTCTCCTAAAAAATTCTGCTGAAATACTATGCAGACACACACACACACACACACACACACACACACACACACACACACAGAAAGAGATTCGCAACTTATGCATATGTATGTTTATGTTTATCTGTATGTCTTTATTCTTTAAAAAATAAATAAGTAAATAAATAAATGGAAGGAGCCAGGAGAATCTTGTCCCTCTACATCAAGCTGAATTAAGAAACAACTAGACTCAGCATCCAGTCATTTCCTTGATGCAAAGTTTTTAGCCCACAAACCTCGATGTATTTGCTAGCGGGATGTAAGTTCTTCTGTGTTAGCTGAAGTAAAAATAGATACGTCGTCAGTCGCCACTTATGGACTGGTACAGACTATTAACGAATTGAAGTCGTTGGCAGAGGGTAAGACAGAGTAAGAAAGGAAGTTCCAAACTTGACCAGTTGTGTCCATTAAAAAGCCGTACAGAAAAGATGTGAGTGTGTATTAGATGAGTGCTGTATGTTCACAGCACTAGGAGAGGGATGCAATCACACAATTCAGAAGACCAGTAATCAACTTTAATCCCTAACAATATTGGTGTCGGAACACACTCTTTGCAGGGATAATGACGACGTGCTCATAAGCCTTAACAAATATTTTCCTTCGTAACTACCAAACATAAAGTATTATTATTTTTTTTTAACATCTACCCTTAATCTCCTAAAGAAGAGAAAACATAACGCTAGCACGCAACAACACAGCTAAGAAAAACTTCTCCATGTGCTCTTCTTCTTCGTTTTATTTTTCTTGTTTTTACACCCTTCTAGATCTAAAATAGCAAAACCGTTCACGTTGTTATTTTCTCATAGGAATTTCGTTCTTCTCTAAGAAGGAGGAACAGTAGATATTGCCTGCAAAAAGTCATAGGTAATAATCCAGAAAGAGGTTAATTTTTACAGTGTTGATCTGATGTAGACAAAACTTGTAGATGGGTAAAAGGTAAGAAGGTGAAGTGTTTCTATTTTTAGAATAGTCGACCGAACTTTAGAGTAAGGTCACATGACAGTGTCATACTTTAGGATCTTTAACTCCAAAAGTTCCTACTAATTTTAGATTAGATTTGGTGGAAAGATTTTGTGTCAAACATACATTAAATTGTTCAGTGTTGATGATAATAGAACAAAACTCAAGATCACAAGGCAAAGTCAACTTGAACACTTTCGATCCAATCTGAATCAAAATAAGCAATGAGGTTTATGGTCACGCAAGTGAGTATTTTAAGTTGAAGAACAATCGGCCAAAGGTCAAGATCACACAGCCAGGTCGTCGGTCATACACTATTGCATGTCATGGGTGTTGCAATCTCCCAGTGATCCTTCTCATTATTTTTTCCAGGTTACTTATCTCAGCTGAATAGAGATTTTTCAAATGCGAGCATGATAGTCAGAGCCTTCATTAGTCCCTTCATTACTAGGCCGCACTTAAGTTGAATAACTGAAAAAAAACGGAGCTTTCTTACAAAGGCGTTTCTAAAAAAAAAATAAAAGTATTAATAAATCAGTTAACAAAACGCATGAAAATGACAGGATGGCAGATCACCAAAAGACACTGGAACATGGTCCAGGCAGTAAAATGATATGAAGTCTTGTCACAATATATATATATATATAGATATATATAGATGTATATATATATAGGTATAGATATAGATATAGATATATATATATAGATATATATATAGATATAGATATAGATATATATATAGATAGATAGATAGATAGATAGATATATAGATATATATATATGTGTGTGTGTGTGTGTGTGAATGGATGGAATTACATAGCATTTTACTATATCGACCGTGTTCGGGTGTTTTTTTGGCAAATTGCCATCTCTTCATCTTCAATTATTTTATTGTTATTATTATAATTATTATTTTTATTATTATTATATTTGTATACATAGATCTCGTCCAGAACTTGTCTGGAATTATAGCATTTTACTATGTCGACCGTGTTCGGGTGTTTTTTTGGCACATTGCCATCTCTTCATGTTCAGTCATTTTATTAGTAGTAGTACGGTAGTAGTAGTAGTTGTAGTAGTAGTAGTAGTAGTATATCTGTATGTACAGGTCTCGTCTTGAATTTGTCCTTCGTGTGCAGGTTTACCGTTATTGGTGCCATGGATATGGACATGGACATGGTTGGGTATTTTATTTCGGATAACCCAAAATGATTTTGTTCTGAAAGAAATGCCATCTGTTTA
The DNA here is from genome assembly GCF_032717465.1 of Coenobita brevimanus. NCBI lineage: Eukaryota > Metazoa > Arthropoda > Malacostraca > Decapoda > Coenobitidae > Coenobita > Coenobita brevimanus. Next base: position 7,951,086 of record NC_137006.1, read on the forward strand.
ACATAGAACAGTTTTATTCAAATGAAAAATATTAGCTGACCTAGAAAATGTTTCAGTTACTGAGTGACTGAGTTCCTGCACAACTGCTTAGGTCGATCATCAACCAGCCCGTCACCCAGCTACACACGCCAGCCCATGTTGCAATGCAGTGCAACTCGTTCTTATTTTGTGTGTGTGTGTGTGTGTGTGTGTGTGTGTGTGTGTGTGTGGGTAAAAAAGGTTTATTCCAGACCACCCTATTTTCAAATTAGTCCTTGCAGCACCATAGAGCCTCCAGATGATCCGCAGATGGGCCTTGTTAGACCTGCTTTTGGTCTCCTTCAGGCATGTAAGGTGTCTTCTGACAAGTATACAAAATCCGAGAAGATGCCAATCGTTGCTGGATTATTAATTTAGATGAGTTTTTTTGGTGGGCGAATGTATGGTTCAGCAACATCCAGCCTTGTTGTTTTAGATTGGAAGGAATAATGATTTTTGATAAATCGTTCTTTGTACCTGCAGTTTATCAAATACACATGGAAATACAGGCCTTCCTTTTCAACCACTTGTCCACTTGCATTCTAAGAAATATCCTAGCAATCCGAGAGTTAGTTTTCATATATCTCTTATTGTAGTAGGCTTTTCCTTTTCTTTTCACACACACACACACACACACACACACACACACACACACACACACACCAATCCAGCACGGAAGCCATAACCTGTATTCAACACAGATGGTAGGTATTACTGCGAAAATAGTAACATGTGAAGGAGAGTGACACATAGGACTGCTGGGTCTTGGGGTACAGGATTATAATTAAGCAGAAGCAAATGTAAAAAAAAAAAAAATCGAACGAGCACTCAAGAGCTGAACATCCGTGCCCCACCAACTGGTCTAAGGGCCGTCGACAGATTACTCTTAAAATCAAATAACTTCATTTTTTACTAATCTTTAACTTTTTCATTATATTTGTTGCTAACCAGATCAAAACTGAGGATCTTGTGCCCTGTGATCTTAACCTTTAACATTTCCCTGTCACTGTGTTTTTTGACTGAATGCTCTCGTGCACGCATCCCTTCGTTCTTGCCTGACCCTTAACACTTCCACCAAGATTGATTCATCTCAGTTCAAAGCTGTTCTAGTTTACCTTCCCTGTTGCCTTGGATTTTTACCGTTCGTTAGACCTCGACCTTTGACTGGTTAATCTCAAAATCGAATCTTTCAATCCTGCCTTGTCCTTAACTCTCTCACACCGTTTTGCTCGTCGGATAAAAACAGTCTGGGTTGACCTTTCTCTGTGAACTTGATATTGGATCTGTTGTTTTAAAAAAATATCACATTTGCTCAGTGCCCAGCCCTCAACCGTTCCACCAAGAGTAGTTAATGTTGACAAAAAAAATAAGTTTGAACTGTTCTTTTAGTATTCACATAGATGTCAAACGCTGACCGAGTCCTCTGACATACCCTTAACTTTTAGCCTATGTTTGGTCAACATAGGATCAAAACTGCTCATATCGATTCAGCTAGATCAACATTTGACCTGACCATGTAATATTAACATTTGTCCTAATATTCTATAAAATATACTGGGTGTCTTCAATTCCCTGGCCTTCAACACTTCCACCAAGTTTAGTTATTTAAGGTACTTCACACACACACACACACACACACACACACACATATATATATATATATATATATATATATATATATATATATATATATATATATATATATATATATATATATATACATATATATATATATATATATATATATATATATATATATATATATATATATATATATATATATATATATATGCTTAATCTGTTCAATCTGCTGACTTTTTGTTTTTTCAAAGTTATTTTAGCTTCCAGGACACTGTAGAATTTTGTATCTAACCGTTTGTGTTCGGAAAGTATATCTCACTATGAATTTTAAACAAATTTACTGATAGAAAATGAACGAAAGAGAGAAATGGAACTGACCAGACTGAAGGGAAAAATAATACTGGCTCAACCTCCTCTCTGTCCTCATACATCGCACACTCACACTTCGGCCTTTGAAACCACGAACTCCAATATTTTTCCGAATGTTGGGGAAAGAATTGGGATCCGATAAAGGACAACGTTCCGTTGTCAGGTCTGATAACTCTTATCGACAAGGGAGTGCAATGGCAAATTACGTTTGACGGGAAAAGCGACATAACGAAAAAGAAAGAAAAAGAGAGTGGATGGTGTAAGTGGGTAGGTAAATCTCGAAGAAATGATCAATAAGAGATAAAATAAGGACTGTGTAATGGACTGGAGAAAAGGAACCATAGAGGAAAGGGTAGAAAAGAAAAAAATGAATAAAGTAAATCTGTCGTGGGCAGAACGAATGGCTATGAAGAAAAAATATAAAAAAGAGGTCATATATATATATATATATATATATATATATATATATATATATATATCTATATATATATATACACACGCACACGCACACACACACACGCACACGCACACACACACACGCACACACACACACATATTGCAGGGATTAAGAGCAGATGGTCCTTATGAAGATGAAGAGAGGAAGTTATTGAGGAAAGATTAAAATAAAATTACTGTCAAAAATAGAGCCAGACGAGTTATAAAAAGGTAAAGAGGATTGAGATAATGAAGGGATGAATGAAACTAAGAAATGAAGACTGTAAAATTTCCGCGAGAAGTATGAACAGAGTGGGCATGTATGCTGGCTTAGAAAAAGACACACCGCCAGCACTCACCTTAATGACCCAGAGCAGCTTGTACAGCACCCTACCTGTATCCCTGACTGCCTTGGAACATACTTGACCTCTTCCATTCAACTAATCCTTATGCTTAAGTTGTTAATCATTCCTCTCTGTTGGGCTCCTCTGGCCACAACCCTGTTACCTTGACCTGTCCTATCGCTCCAGTACGGCCTGTGAACCCCCCAAAGAAACGTCGACTGTAGCACTTTGGAATTGCGGATTGGGAGGCCCTCAGGCGGTACTTCTTTGATTTTCCCAAGAATGATTATTGCTTCCATGGCTGGGAGCCATCTGAGAGAACTTTCCGCATTACGGAGGTTATTTTGTCGGCATGGAAACATACTTTTCCTTCTCATATCCTTTAACTAATGTAAGAGAGCCTTGGTTTAATCACACTTGTTCTAATGCTGTCTGCAACAAGGAGAGGTTCTATAAAAGGCACCAGAGCCAACCCCCCCTCCCCTCTGAATCACATCTTGTTTATGTTTCTGCCCGGAATCGTGCTAAGTCTGTTCTTCACTTTGCTAAAAAATTTCATCTGTACTATATGCTCACAACTCCCCTACTGGAATTCTTCCCTTTCCTTCTGGCACCTTGCCAAAAACCTTTCTAACAACTTTATCTCATCATCCTTCCCTCCTCTTTTCTACTGTGGTGGCTCTGAAGCTATTTCTTCTACTGATAAAGCAGACCTCTTTGCTCAGACTTTCTCCTCCAATTCCATCTTAGATGATTCCGGTGCTGTTCCTCCATCACTTCCCCCTTCTGACTTCCTCATGGCTGACATTAAACTTTCTTATGTTGATGTATTTTCTGTCATCACTGGCCTTAATACCAACAAGGCTTATGGACCTGATGGAGTCCCTCCTGTTGTCCTCAAGAACTGTGCTTCTGTGCTTACACCCTGCCTAGGTAAACTCTTTTGCCTTTGTCTGTCAACTTGCACCTTTCCTTCTTGCTGGAAGTTTGCTCTCATTCAGCCAGCCCCAAAGAAGGGTGACCATTCCCAACCCCCTAATTATCGTCCAATTGCCTTAACAAACTGTGTCTCAAAAGTTTTCGAGTCTATTCTTAATAGAAAAATCTTAAAACATCTTTCCTATCACAACCTTCTTCCTGATCGTCAGTATGGGTTCCGTTAGGGACGCTCCACTGGCGATCTTCTCACCTACCTTTCAGACTCCTGGTCATCCTCCTTTCGGGACTTTGGCGAAAGCTTTGCCATTGCACTTGACATCTCAAAGGCTTTCGATGGAGTCTGGCATAAATCTTTAATTTCCAAACTGCCCTCTTACGGTTTCTATCCTATCTGTGCCTTCATCTATAGCTTCCTTTCTGGTCGTTCAATAGCCGCTGTAGTAGACGGCCATAGTTCTTCTCTTAGATCTATCAACAGTGGTGTTCCTCAGGGCTCTGTCCTATCACCAACTCTCTTCCTTTTATTCATCAATGACCTTCTAAGCTGTACATCTAACCCTGTCCACTCGTATGCTGATGACTCTACCCTTCACCTTTCCACTCGGTTCTCGCAACGTCCATGTCAGCAGTTACTTCAACAAACAAGGGATGAGGTTATGGCGCACCTAATGTCTGGCATGTCACGTATCTCTGACTGGGGTAATAACAATCTTGTTGTTTTTAATACATCAAAAACTCAGTTTTTACACCTATCAACCCATCACAATCTTCCACAGGAGTATCCACTAATGTTTAATAATATCCAGCTTAATCCTGCATCATCCTTAATCATGTTTGGGGCTTCATTCACTCAGGATTTATCTTGGAAAGATCATATTGCATTTCTTGTCAAATCTGCTTCCAAGAGATTGGGTGTGCTATGCTGACTCCGTACCTTCTTTACCCTGCACAGATGTTAACTTTATACAAGGGTTTTATTCGCCTCTGTGTAGAGTACAACTTTCTTGTGTGGGGAGGCTCTCCGCATACAGCTCTTCTCAATAGGGTGGAGTCAAAGGCTTTTCGTCTCATTAACATTCCTTCTACTACTGGCTCCCTTCAACCTCTGTCTCTTCGCCGCATTGTTGCCTCTTTATCTCTTTTCTATCGCTACTTCAATAGTCACTGCCCGTCTAGCAGCAAACTCTCATCACTTTTCTGTCCAACTTTCTAATGCAAGAGTTAACCGTTACTCCCAGTCCAACAGCTCAGCTCTGGAACTGTCTCCCTCTTCTGTACTTCCTTCTTCCTATGATCTACAGTCTTTCAAACACAGTAACACAGTATGTCCAGACATCTCGAAATGAACGGATCTTGAATTTGGCTCTCTCTTGTGTTGTTTTTGTTTTTTCTAGGAAGGAACGGTTTGTGCGCTCCTTGCCTTTGGTTCCTTCTTTCTTGCATTATATCTATATATAACAAATATCACTGGCTATCAATTATTCATAGGATGCACATCTCTTCCTTGGGCCACTATTATTACAACTGATGATCTAGGAATGTAGAGAAATGCATTTTAACTAATCTTTGATTTTATTTTACAATACTGTACATAGTTTTAGTACATGCCTCCTGTTTGTGTGTATGCTGTCGATTTCCCAATAGATGCCATCAGTCTGCATACGTAATTACACACACACACACACACACACACACACACACATATATATATATATATATATATATATATATATATATATATATATATATATATATATATATATATATATATATATATATATATAATATTTTGTATATCATGATTTCTATGAACATATCTTGGAATGTAGGTCGTTGGAGGATTCTTACAGTCATTTTGGGTCTCACCGAAAATTAAACACATCCATGTTTGTTGGATGGCTACTAGTGTGTTCGTTTGGTGTTCTTCGTCTGCCACGAGTCTTCGACTTGTAGGCATTTAACCCGCCCCGTCCCGGAGACGTGAATTCACGTCCTCACATGATGTGCACTCATATCCCGGAGACGTAAATTAACGCGGCAACATTGCAAGGTCCCTAATTTGCACAATTTTCAATTTTCGCGAATGATTTCGCGAGTGATTTTTGGCACGTATACACGGGACACCTTTCTCTATTCCTCTACAAGATGCCAAGCAGGGACAGTGCCTTACACCGCATAACCTCTCCCCCCCCCCTGCACGCCATTGTCTCGACAATTCACCTTTTACCAGAGACCTGCCCAATAAAGACATTCAGGGCCAGAGTGATTCCCCAATCGATGACAATGTGGAGGACAAAGTTTACATGGCATTAGAGGAAGAAACAGTCAGAAATGATGATCAGGTAATGTGGGAAAAAAAGGTCATGAATGGTGATGAGCTAGTGAGTGAAACAATGCTTATAATGCCTATATTACTGTTTGAAAACCAATATATTCTTGTACTACATATAAATTCGTACCAAGTAAATATATATATATATATATATATATATATATATATATATATTTTATGTGTCCAACTCTGGGCAAAGGCTTCAGGGCTTATATCTCGGGGGCAGTACCCTATCCGAAGGCCTAGTAGTCCTCCTACACCTCCACATGTCACCACTTTGGCATTAACACCCACTGTCCATATTGAATACATGCTAGGGCTGTCTCATATAGGACTGGTGTAATGGTATTAGCCGGGATATTGTTACGACATGTCGGCGGGTCATCTGGTAGATCAGGAAAGTCTGCTTTTTATGAAATTCAAAGCCTTAAACTGTTCCCTGCCCCAGCCGGGATTCGAACCTGGGTCCATCAGGACTGCAGGCCGCCTCTCTACCGATTCAACCCTCCCATAGAACTCGTTTTCTTTGGTGCCAGCCTGTTAGAAAACCCAGTCAGGTAAGGAGGTACTCGTACCTGGATCGAGTATTTTAAACCTCAGGTGAGCGATTTCTCTATGAATTTTCGATGTTTCTCACCAAAAGCGAATGTTTGAGCCTAAAAAAAAAGGTCTAAAAATGTCGGGACTTGGGCGTACCATTGCCCAGAAAACGTCGGGATGGGGCGGGTTAAGGATAGAAAAGATGTAGGTTTGTTCACCTGGTGAATCAGCCAAAGGAAAGGAGAGCCAGAGGGGGTGGTGAACATTGAAATCTCCTGGAATGGAGATTTCAGAGAAAGAAGAAATGGCTAGAATGTGTTCCATCGTAGAAGTATGATAGTCGAAGAATTTTTCATAGTCAGTAGAAGTAGGAGATAAGTAAACAGTGCAAATATATTTATTCAGAGAATGACAGGAAAGCCGAATCCAAAGAGTAAAGAATTCAGAAGAATGAAGTTCAGGAACACAAGAGCAAGATAAGTCATTGAAGACATATACACAACTGCCACCTTTGGCTTTGAAATGAATATAGAGAAAGTAGGAGGAAACAGAAAAGGGTTTGCTGTCAGTTACCTCAGACAGCTGAGTCTCTGTCAGGAAGAGAAGGTGAGGTTTAGAGGAGGAAAGGTGGTGTTTGACAGAAAGTTAGAGGAAAGGCCGCGAATGTTCCAGAAAAGAAGTGAGTCTGATAGTGGGTCCAGGCATCTCGCTGAGTCGTCTCCGGGAGAGGGGCGGATGGGGGCATTTGTGCCCCCCCCCCTCCCGGGGACTCCGAGGCCTGGTTATTCTGTGCCCTTTTTTTTTTTTTTTTTTTTTTTTTTTTAAGGTAGTGTAGTGTGTACTGTGCATGTAGACTGATGTTGACAGTTAGAGAAACTTGTATTGGAGAGCATGCTGGCCTACTCTCTGTGTTACTGAAACGCTGAAAAGGTTCAGCAAAGGGGAATGGTCAGGAACTAGTCCTGACTGTTGATGAAACGGGAGCTTCAGCTTTCCCTGTCATCAGCTCTCCATCCACCTCGGGAGTACTGCCCTGCAGGACTGGTGCTACAGTCTACTTCTAGTGTGGAAGATGTGCTTCTGAATGGCTGTAGAGACGTAGTACTATATTATTGTTTAACTAACGTAATGGATATAGCTTCCCAATAGGACGGAATTGTTTGCCAGTTTATGTTCGAAGAATTATTGTCTGGAGATCTGAAGAAAATAATTAATAAAGGCATCATTGGAGTGAAGAAATTTAGCACACCTCTCCTCATTACTGACCCTACCACAGTTCTACTCAGCTAACCCTAGCCCTCATCCCAGTTTCGTTGCCATGAATCTCAGGAATCTGAAGCTAATCTCCTCTCATTGCTAGGCTGTGTAATCTCCAGTACATGTATCTCAGTACAGATCTCTCTCTCTCTCTCTCTCTCTCTCTCTCTCACACACACACACACACACACACACACACACACACACACACAGCCCGCACGCGCGCGCGCGTCCGTGTGTGTGTGTGTGTGTGTGTGTGTGTGTGTGTGTATATGTGTGTGTGTGTGTGTGTGTGTGTGTGTGTGTATATGTGTGTGTGTGTGTGTGTGTGTGTGTGTGTGTGTATATGTGTGTGTGTGTGTGTGTGTGTGTGTGTGTGTGTGTGTGTGTGTGTGTATATGTGTGTGTGTGTGTGTGTGTGTGTGTGTGTGTATATGTGTGTGTGTGTGTGTGTGTGTGTGTGTGTGTGTGTGTGTGTCACGAATCAATTCGCGACATTTCCCTTTTGTGAGAAGCCACGAACTATTAGTGGAAAACTCACTGTGTATCGCTCAGTTAACAGTTTCTCTCTCCATTTCGGAGTATACTTTTCAAAACATTCGTCACTTTCAAAAGTGACCGATTTAATGCACGTCACTAAGTGCTTTACTGAGCGATACAATTGTTTTTTATTATTCGCCCCTGCTTGCCTCAACCGTTAGCCACGCCTTCTTCCGGTGGCTTGTGCGTCCTGCCTATACATAATTTGAATTCAGTCGCGTGTTTGTTGTGACGGAGGAAGGTCCTGTGCTCCAGAAGTGTGAGAGGTCAGCTAGCACCCAAGCTCCACTGAGACAGTTAATCCAGTCCTCCCACCCCCTGGGTGATACACAGCATTCATCGATCAGTATTTCCTTTTTGTATTTTGTAGTCTTAAGAGTTTAGTTAAGGTGTTTTTTTCCTAGGCGTAAGTATTTAGCTTTTGCGTGAGTGAGTGAGTGCGGTCTCATTGATTTGATTTGAAATGTAACGTTAAATTTATTCTTGTATTCAATAAATTTAACTTCTTTTTCTTGAGCTTAATGTAAACTCTTGTTTCATTTCTCCATAATTAAGCTTATTTCCCACATAGCTCCTAGCTTGCATAGACGTTTTACTATTCATAACTGGTACTTAGACCAGTCTTGCTGTATTAACTTAAAATCCGTTGTGCCACCTAGGAGTTAATGCATCAGCAAGGACCTGATATTATTATTAGTATTAGTTATTTATTGTCAGGGGTGAAGTAACTTTCTCCAGAGGCTAACAGTACTAATTCAGCATTTGTGAGTAATTAGTCTCTGCTGTGTACTGTTGAGAAAGTTTATAAATTCTCGTTCTTAGAGAATCGTGCACAAGCCAGCGTAAAGTAATCGTTGCTTGATGTAGCAAGACAATCATTGTCTCTGCTCTTCAATATTATTGAATATTATTATTAATTTAAATAATATTTAAGCATTTATTTAAAAACACCGTTTTATTTTAAAAATCCCGTGACAATTGGCGACCTCATTCCAGGATATTAACTCCTAGCTATAAAGCTATTCACGAGATAGTGCTCACTCGTTCATATTTAGGAATTTATCATTAAAGTTTATAGGCACAAGTTTACTGGTGTTTACCATTGATTTAGCAAGTGAATTTTTGCTTTATTAATCAATAGAGTACTTAACTCTAGTTTATTCTTGGTAACGCCAGACGATTTTATTCGCTCCTGGGTAGCCACCGTACCCATTGTGTTTATTATTGAGTCTTCCCAGTCATTTACATTTTTGATTTATTCTTTGCCAGTTAACTAGATAAGACTGGTCACCACTAGCTTGTGTCTGTATTCTTTACTTGTGTTTATTAGTATTCGTCGCTAAGCAGTCAGTACTCAATTTCGGTTTGCCTAATAAATTAGCGCCATGGCTACCACCGTATTATTACAGGAAGCCAAAGAAATGGGTCTTTCGGACCCAACCGAAATTAAAGAGTATATACTCTCACGGCATAATCAGGAGCAGCAGCGCAAGAATGATGCCTGTGAAGAGCGTAACATTCAGCGCGAATGCGAGCGAGAACAGCGCGAATACGAGCGAGAATAGCGCGAATACGAGCGTGAACAGCTCGAATACGAGCGTGAACAGCGCGAATACAAGCGTGAACAGCGCGAATACGAGCGTGAACAGCGCGAATACGAGCGTGAACAACGAGACAGAGAAAGAGAACACGAACGTGCCGAGCGAGAAGCACGCGAAAAACATGAACTTGAAGTGCTGAAGCTCAAGCGAGATTCCTTGGCTTCAGACACATCTGGTGCAGTTGGCCCAAGCTCCACGAGCGTTTCCCCTGCACATGTCCTGGCGACCCCACACATCAAGCTTCCTTCATACAAGGAAAGCGAGCGAATCGAGCCGTACATAGCTCGTTTTGAGGACATGGCAGACATGTATCAACTGGATGAGGCAGCTAAGCGGCTTCAGTTTCTTAGCCTATTTGAGGGCCCTGCCCTCAATATTCTCCACAGAATTCGTGGAGACAATCTCACATATGAGATGATGAAAGCTGCACTCATTAAGGCGTATGGTCTCACAGTAGACGACGCCAAAGTTCAGTTCATGCGAGCTCGTCTCCAAGACAAGGAGACAGCTGTTCAGTTCCTTGATCGTCTCACAGCTTACTTAAATGAGTGGATGGAGAAAGATGAAACTCCTTCCACGCGTAAGGGGATAATTGACCTTATGCTGCGTACACAGCTAGAGAGGTTGTGGCCTGCTGAGCTCATAGCACAGCTTAAGATCTGCCAGGTGAAAGGTGCCAGCCAAATGGCAGAGAAGGCTGACGCATTCTTTACTGCATACGGGTATCAAACTCATAAGCAAAACACCTGGAACAGAAAAGATACTGGCATGTCTGGGAAGCCGTCACAGACTGAATCCCAGCACCAAGGCCGTTCTCAGAGTAATGGCCAAGGTCCAAAACCGCAGTGGAAGGACCAGGGGCAAAACACTCAGAAACCTGAGTGGAAGAGGTACAACAAGTACCCTAACCAGCAGCAGTATCAGCCACGCAACCGACCGTCGGGACAAACTTTTTCACCACCAGCTCAAAAGAGGCAGGAAGCGAATGCAGCCTTCATTCCTCAGCAGCAGCCTGGTGGTCACGTCCCTACCAGTGTGGGTACTTTCCCACAGTTCACTAGTCCCACAGTGACAGTGAACCCCCCTCCACAGATGGCCAATGTTCCATCTTCCCAATATAATTCACAAGGCACAATGTTTGCCGCATCAATTCAGCAGCCTCATGAGTGGCTAGCTGCTTCCTACACAGGCCCCACCACAGGTGACAGTACCTTCGTTGTACAGCCAGGGTTTGTGGGAGGCATTCCTGTGAAGGTCCTGAGAGATAATGGTTCCTCAGGTTGCTCTGTTAAGCAGAGTTTAGTTCGGCCTGAGCAGTATACAGGTCGACAGATCCATGCAAACCTTATTGATGGATCAGTGAGATTGTTCCCTGAGGCATGTATCCAGGTAGCATCTCCATTTTATACTGGTACGACACTCGCAGTTGTCATGCCAGAGCCTCTATTTGACCTCATCATTGGCAATATTCAAGGAGTCAAGGATAGTTGCTCCGATGATGACGCTACTCAGACTTCAGCTGCTGCGGTAACACGAGCTATGACTGAGGCTCCAGACTGTGTCACCCCAGTGATCATTGAATCGCCGCAAGATCTGATGTGTAGTCAACTTGTTGTACAAGAACAACATTCTGACCCGACACTTGCTACCGTGCGGAACAAACAAAAGGGTCGAGTGATTAAGTATTCACGGGGAGGTCGAGCCAAGTTCCTTCGCAAACAAGGACGGCTCTACCGTGAGTCACGAACACCCGAGGGCTATGTTCGACTGCAGTTTGTCGTTCCCGCCAAGTACCGCCTAGCAGTGTTACAATGGGGTCATTGTTCAGCCTCAGGAGGTCACATGGGCAAAAGGAAGACCCAGGGCCGTATCCGAGCTGACTTTTTCTGGCCAGGGATGGGACGAGACATGGATAGTTTTGTCCGTTCCTGCAGTGTGTGTCAAAGTAACACCACTAATCAGGGACATGTCCTTCCTGTGCCGTTCATAACCACACCTGTAATCTCTGAGTCAGTTGAGAGACAGGGTAGTGGTGAAGTGAGTGCAGACCTGACGTCTCGCCCATTGGCCCCACAGGACACATTATGTCCAGGGCCTGTACATACATATTATGTACCGTAAGTTAAGGGGGAAGTTGAGAGGCGACTCGAGGCTATGGAAGACCCGAGTTTGCACAAGGATTCTCAGCTCCCCGATATTAATATAAGTACTGTAGGTTAAGGGGGAAGTGAGAACTCCGCAAAGGCGACTTGAGGCTATGGAAGACCCAAGTTTGCACAAGGATTCTCAGCTCCCCGATACTAATATAAGTACTGTAGGTTAAGGGGGAAGTTCGAGAGAGAACTCCACAAAGGCGACTTGAGGCTATGGAAGACCCAAGTTTGCACAAGGATCCTCAGCTCCCCGATACTGATATAAGTACTGTAGGTTAAGGGGCAAGTGAGAACTCCGCAAAGGCGACTTGAGGCTATGGAAGACCCAAGTTTGCACAAGGATTCTCAGCTTCCCGATATTAATATAAGAACTGTAGGTTAAGGCACAAGTTGAGGACCCGTGTGCAGTTCGAGGCTATGGAAGACCCGAGTTTGCACAGGGATTCTCAACTTCCCGACACTAATCGTGTGCTAAAATTAATGGCGACCTCGAGTGTACTTTTCGTAGCATGTACTGATTGCTAGACAGAGTAATTGTAACGTAATAAGAATTTTGTCTCATTGACACTTTTGATGCTCCACCTTAATTGGTTTTGCAGGTTCAGCAATGGGTGTAGCAGTTTTGCTGTGCGGACCAGCTCATTGTCTGCCGCACGCTGCCGCCTCTTCTCCTCTGCCTTCGTCGTCGCCATGTTATTATTTACTGTCATTTTACACATAGGTACAGTTACACTACAACTGTCACACCTATACCGTGTATTACATACACCACACTACACAACAATTAGTTGTCAGTGTAAATGTAGCGAATTTTCGCTCAGTTTGACCTGAGTACAGGATTTTCACCGTCGTCACGGAGTTTTTCCCTCAAGCTTGCTTCTATTAACGTAAATACGAGGTTTTTTTTCGCTCACTGGCGACTGCGACTTTCTCCTGTAGCAGGATAGCACACACACCACAGTGTGAATCTTGTGTGAATGACTTAGGATGTGTACATATATATATATATCCACAAATTTTTTCCCATAAGGAAAAAATTTAATCTTGTAGGGGCGTAATGTCACGAATCAATTCGCGACATTTCCCTTTTGTGAGAAGCCACGAACTATTAGTGGAAAACTCACTGTGTATCGCTCAGTTAACCGTTTCTCTCTCCATTTCGGAGTATACTTTTCAAAACATTCATCACTTTCAAAAGTGACCGATTTAATGCACGTCACTAAGTGCTCTACTGAGCGATACAATTGTTTTTTATTGTTCACCCCTGCTTGCCTCAACCGTTAGCCATGCCTTCTTCCGGTGGCTTGTGCGTCCTGCCTATACATCATTTGAATTCAGTCGCGTGTTTGTTGTGACGGAGGAAGGTCCTGTGCTCCAGAAGTGTGAGAGGTCAGCTAGCACCTAAGCTCCACTGAGACAGTTAATCCAGTCCTCCCACCCCCTGGGTGATACACAGCATTCATCGATCAGTATTTCCTTTTTGTATTTTGTAGTCTTAAGAGTTTAGTTAAGGTGTTTTTTTCCTAGGCGTAAGTATTTAGCTTTTGCGTGAGTGAGTGAGTGCGGTCTCATTGATTTGATTTGAAATGTAACGTTAAATTTATTCTTGTATTCAATAAATTTAACTTCTTTTTCTTGAGCTTAATGTAAACTCTTGTTTCATTTCTCCATAATTAAGCTTATTTCCCACATAGCTCCTAGCTTGCATAGACGTTTTACTATTCATAACTGGTACTTAGACCAGTCTTGCTGTATTAACTTAACATCCGTTGTGCCACCTAGGAGTTAATGCATCAGCAAGGACCTGATATTATTATTAGTATTAGTTATTTTTTGTCAGGGGTGAAGTAACTTTCTCCAGAGGCTAACAGTACTAATTCAGCATTTGTGAGTACTTAGTCTCTGCTGTGTACTGTTGAGAAAGTTTATAAATTCTCGTTCTTAGAGAATCGTGCACAAGCCAGCGTCAAGTAATCGTTGCTTGATGTAGCAAGACAATCATTGTCTCTGCTCTTCAATATTATTGAATATTATTATTAATTTAAATAATATTTAAGCATTTATTTTAAAAACACCGTTTTATTTTAAAAAGCCCGTGACTGTGTGTGTGTGTGTGTGTGTGTGTGTGTGTGTGTGTGTGTGTGTGTTGCATTTTCTCTACAGTAAATATCCAAAAGCTAATTACCCTGCAATTATTATACTTTCACACAGACTTGAATGAAAAGAAGTAAAAATCAATTTCCGTTCCCTTCAAGATGCCCGGATACATTAGGCTACAAAACCTGAAGGCCACAGGCAAAGGGGATGGCAGACATGAAGACAGTTCAAGAACTGATCAGCTGCATTCAAATATTTCTTCCACTTTTAAAGCAACATCACTTTGATTTCTAATCATTTACCTTAAATTTTGATACATTCTGCTTTACTCTTTGGCTAACAGGCTATTGATAGATGGATAGATAGATAGATAGATAGATATACGTGTGTGTGTGTGTGTGTGTGTGTGTGTGTGTGTGTGTGTATTCGGCGATGCACATCTCACTTCTGATGTTATCTTGTAATTTATCTGTGAATTTCGTGATTTTATACTTTTACTTAATAGTGTGTTAATTTTGTATTTTTGTTCTTATGCCTCCATTGCTTTTGTTATAACCCCTCTACCTTTAGCGCAGTATCAACCTTTTTTCCTTCTTTCTCCCACTGAATTATTCTGATGTTTGCCATCATTTCCATTCAATAATCGGTGTTGTACACATTTAACACTGTTGTCCCTGTGTACAGGTTGAATCATTGGTAATTAGGGTATGTATTTTTTTGCAGAGTTTTCCCAGATTCCACTTCCATTTGCTTTCCTTCCCATCTCTCCATTTATTGTATTTTATTTTTATCTTTTCTCCATTCCTTCTTCCCTGTCCCTATTTTATTCTTTGCTCAGCTTGTCCCTTCCACATTATTCTTTCATGCCTTCCCTTCTTTCTTCTATACCCCCCTCTCTTTCTCTTCTCTCCTTTTCCGGCTTTGATAATCTCTCTCTCTCTCTCTCTCTCTCTCTCTCTCTCTCTCTCTCTCTCTCTCTCTCTCTCTCTCTCTCTCTCCTTTTCTCTTTTCTACCTTCCTTTTTTCCCCCTCTCCTCCCCTCTCTCTCTTTCTGTCTACCTCTTCAATCCCCTTTATCCCCAAGAGCATTTAAGAAGCGTTCCTCTACTGAGCTGAATCTCACCCTCCACTCGCTAACTACATGCTGGGGTCCTGTAATATTGATGGTGTTGCTGTGTGGTGCTGCTTACATGGTTGGAGGGTTGTAGGAAGGATAACCATAAAGTACAGAACACAAAAGTAGTTTGAATACGGAACTCAAAGCAGTAAACTATGCTTATTACAGAAGACTAGGGTGATAGTGAGTTATATGCTGGGGTAGGCACTGGATGCGAACCAGGCACAGAACACGAGATGGCGAGTATAATACAGAACACTAAGAGAAGTTAACATGGAGCACTGCTGAGATAAAAACAAACACAGAACACTGAATGCTGAGTAAACATGGAAGGCTTGGGTGCAGGGGTCCATCTGCATTATTGCTGGTGCCGGTAGGGGCAGCTCTGCAAATGGTGATGCCTGGCAAGATGGACAAACACGAGAGGAGGGCTAAACACACAGTATGATCGTTGGCTGAATACGGAAGACTGGACTGTTAGACATTGGTAGAGAGCTAAAGACGGAACAGGAAGGGTGGCTGAAAACGGAACTTTAGAGGACTACATACCGCTATGAAAACCAATTGATTACGTACACACAGAACATTTAATAAGTTTAAACATGGAGAAAATGATGCTGAGTAAAGCTGGGTAAGCGAAGAGACAGATAATTGGGATCACCATGACACAAAATGATAGCAATATACACTGGGGTAGACTAGATCGCTGTTTGCATGAAGCCGTTTTATACCTGTTGAGGCCGGTCTAAGCTTTTTGGGCCAACTAGATGGTCGCGAGAATGAATTTTAGATCTGCACCGTCCTTAATGATTCTCCTAATGACTTGAGGATCGAGTAGACGGAGCCATGAAGGAGTCAGCTGAGATATGTAAACAGAAGCAATGAGATGAAAATAAATCAGTTTAGCTATTGGCATAAGAAGTATCTGTTCCTACTTCATTTAAAAGAAAATATGTGACACCTTGCTAGTGTGTCACTATCAGAATCATGATAATGGGATCTTAATAAGCCATCAAGTGAAATAAAAGTGCAGTTTACCTTTTCAGTGAAAACAGATCTTCAAATATCGAACTCCCCAAAATTGTTTGATTCCAGTTGTGCCAAGGCAACTACCCAAAAGTCCTTATCATTTAACTTTTACTTAAAATGTAATTCATCTTAACAATGCCCTCGGCTAGACCTCTCATGTTAGATCACTTGCTAAAACCACTTCAAAGAAACTTGGATTATTGTACAGAGTCCGTAACTTCTTCATTGACGAGCAGTTAACTATAATTTACAAGAGTCATGTGCGCTGTCTGCTGGAACAGTGCTCACCCTTGTGGAATGGATGTGGAGAGGTTCCAGTAAAACAACTGGACAGAATTCAGAACAAAGCTGTTGAGATTATTAATAACCCAACTGGTACCAATGAATTACCTTCTCTACAGGTAAGAAGGAATGCTGCCTCCCTTGCATTATTTTTCAGGTACTTTTATGGTAAATGTTCAGACATAGTTGCATCCATTGTGCCACCTCTCCACGCCTTCCCCCGCGTTATGCAGGCATCTGGTAGCTCTCATGACTCGACTGTCACATTGCCATATTGCAGAACTTCAGCCTATCAGAATTCTTTTATTCCCCCAACTGCATCTCCTTGGAACTCATTTCCCCAGAGAAATTATAGCTAAATATGTTTTTTATAATAGTACAACGAAGGAAGGAAAAACAGAACAGCAAAACAATAATCCATACACCTGATTACAGGTGTTATCCATTCATAAAAAATCTGTAACAGTTGGACTTGAGCAGTCGTAGGTTGAAATTTTGGGAAAACCACTCTGGGGAAATGAACTCATCTAAATTAATAATCCAGCAACGATTGGCATCTTCTCGGATTTTGTATACTTGTCAGAAGACACCTTACATGCCTGAAGGAGACCAAGAGCAGGTCTAACAAGGCCCATCTGCGGATCATCTGGAGGCTCTATGGGGCTGCAAGGACTAATTTGAAAACAGGGTGGTCTGCAATAAACCTTTTTTACCCACACACATACACACACACACACAAAATAAGAACGAGTTGCACTGCATTGCAACATGGGCTGACGTGTGTAGCTGGGTGCCGGTCTGGTTGATGTTCGACCTAAGCAGTTGTGCAGGAACTCAGTCACTCAGTAATTGAAGCATTTTCTAGGTCAGCTAATATTTTTCATTTGAATAAAACTGTTCTATGTTAAACAGATGGCATTTCTTTCAGAACAAAATCATTTTGTGTTATCCGAAATAAAGTACCCAACCATGTCCATGGCCATATCCATGGCACCAATAAAGGTAAACCTGCACACGAAGGACAAATTCAAGACGAGACCTGTACATACAGATATACTACTACTACTACTACAACTACTACTACTACCGTACTACTACTAATAAAATGACTGAACATGAAGAGATGGCAATGTGCCAAAAAAACACCCGAACACGGTCGACATAGTAAAATGCTATAATTC
>NC_137006.1:7971400-8046400 GCF_032717465.1 Coenobita brevimanus
ACCTGCCTGACGCTGCATCCTGTGAGAGAATGCTAGGTATCTCCCACGGATCTACTTGTATTCGTATGTCTCGTCTCGTCTCCTCTCCTCTCCTCTCCTCTCACCTCACAATTCTTTTCTCCCTGTCTTTCACTGTCAGTCTCTGCCTCACTCTCATCCTTTCCATTCCCCAGCTTGGTGTACCCTTTGGCCTTTATCCGGGGTCATCATCTCGCCTAAAGCCCTTTGACTTTACTACGGAGGTGACGGCCTTGATCCCACACGTTTGGCCTTTACTGTGGAAAAGGTACAAGTTGATGTTAGAAAAGGTTAGGGAGAGGGGAGGAACCCCTGTAGTGCTTGGTGTTTTACCAAGGTGGCGGGTTGGAAGGGAATGGTTGAGCAGGGCAATAGGGTTTAATTGCCGCCTTGAAAGGTATTGCAAAGATAATGCAATACCTTTCATAGACAGCTGGGACTGGTTTTATGGACGAAGTGCCTTGTATAGTTGGGATGGGACTCATCCCGCTCTCGTGAGGCCAGTCAGCTCAGACGTGCTAGAGACCTGTGGTAGTGTTGTGCTAGTGTGCTTTAGTGATCTGTGATAGTGGTTGTGTTAGTGTGTTGTAGTGATCAGCGATAGTGCTGTGCTAGTGATCCGTGAGTGTGTGTATTGTGGTGACCCGTAGTGACCCGTGATAGTGTGTGCTACCTTGTGTGAACTAGTGCGTAATGGCTTCCTCGGCAGAGAGCTGTGTCCCCACTGCAGGTACTGAAAAGGACTACCTTGAATTAAAGGAGGAACTTCTCGAACTGAAGCGGGAGGTACAAATTCTCAGGCAGGAGAAGGCACAGATGAGGGAATTGTTGGAGGAGATGTTGGAGGAGAAAGAGAAAAAGGCTGAAGGTTGGACACTAGTTAACAAGGGTGCAACGAAGTTCACCCTTAAAAAGCAAACAGAAATTAAGACAACTAATACATTCGACACACTACGGGACGAATGTGAAGGGAAGGCAGAGAGGGAAGTAGAGGAGAAGGACGGTGAGAGAACTTCCAGTACAGGTAAGTATAAACAGAACAAGAAAGGTAAGAAAAATGTTGTTGTTGTTGGAGACTCCCAGGTGAGATATCTGAACAGGGCCATGTATACTCCACTCGCTAAACATGTGTGTCTTCCAGGGGCCAGGGTGGCTAATGTGGTAGATAAAATTTCAAATATCGTAAAGGAAAGTGATGACAAACCCACTGTGTGCCTCAGTGTAGGAGGCAATGATATTAGTAGCCGTAAGAGTGAGGTACTGTGGAAAAGGTACAAGTTGATGTTAGAAAAGGTTAGGGAGAGGGGAGGAACCCCTGTAGTGCTTGGTGTTTTACCAAGGTGGCGGGTTGGAAGGGAATGGTTGAGCAGGGCAATAGGGTTTAATTGCCGCCTTGAAAAGGTATTGCAAAGATAATGCAATACCTTTCATAGACAACTGGGACCGGTTTTATGGACGAAGTGCCTTGTATAGTTGGGATGGGACTCATCTTAGCAGGCAGGGAGTTACTGTTTTAGCTGGAATGATAGATAGGGAGTTGGAGGGATTTTTTCGAGATTGAGAAGTAGGTGTACAGGAAGATGCAGCAACTACAGTCAGAAATCATTATTACCATGTTTGGATAGATGCATCGATACTTGCAAAATTAAGAACAAAAGTTCAACCAATAGTGTAGATACATCCACTCAGGCACCTCAAATTGAGCAGGCGATGATAGATGATAGAACAAGCGATGATAGAAGGGCGATAAGCGATAGTACAAAAAATTGTTATATTAGTAAAGTAAAGAGTTTCCCAGATAGTAATAAAATAAATAACAGTAAATGCCAAGGTAAAGGCATAACTACTCGTAATAATCTGAAAGTGTACTACACAAACAGCCGGAGTTTACGTAATAAAATGGATGAACTGAGGGCTTTAATTTGTACAGAGAAAATAGACATTGCCGTTATTAGTGAAACTTGGATGAATACAGACACTCGAGAATTTTTAGCAGAATATCAGATAAAAGGCTATAATATTTTTGTGTCAAACCGTCAGGGAAGAAAGGGTGGAGGGGTAGCTATTTATGTAAAGGATTCATTAAACTGTTACAATAAAGCAGACATTAAAGTAAATAGGGACACAGAAAGTGTCTGGGTTGAAATTAGTAACAATAGGGAGAAATTAGTCTTAGGAGCAATTTACAGATCTCCTAAATTAAGTAGAGCTGATAGTAAATACCTCTGGGAGGAAATTAGGAAAGCATCACAGTCCAGCTTAGTAATAATTGTTGGGGACCTTAATCTGCCAAGGATAGATTGGAGAAATCAGACAGGAGATGCAGAGTCAGAGGAATTTCTAGAGGTAGTACAGGATAATTTCCTTTATCAGTATATCAGGGAGCCCACCAGAGGTAATAATATACTAGATTTGGTTTTAGCTAATAAAGAAAATATCATTAGCGATATAGAGGTTGGTGGACGACTTGGTAATAGCGATCATGAAGAAATTAAGTTCAAATTTATTTGGGATGTCTGTTCCACTGAAAATACCTCCACCGTTCCTAATTTTCGTCTAGGAGATTTCGATGGCTTAAGAGCTTATTTTCGAACGGTATTCCACAGGGAGATTAGCTATTTGAGGGAATGTCAGGTTAGTGGGGATCCCCAGGTCATAGGTCAGGCGCAGGAAGCACCTGGGGATGTCCGTCAGGTGTCTGTGAGGGGGAGGTGGTAGATAGGAATGTAGTCCAGGTGACGGAAATTAACTCAGCTCCAGTACCAAACAGACGTTCGACCAGTGAGAAGTATAACGAGTTAATAAATATAATACACGGAGGCCAAGATAGATATATTCCTTCAAAACCGTTTAGAACTTAATAATTCAGAACCAAGATGGTTAAACAACAGATTAAAATCTCTCATAGGCCAAAGGAAAGGAATATATAGAAAAATAAAACGTGGAGAGGAACACTTACGTAACCGGTACACAATTTTAAATAGAGAAGTAAAGAGGAGATAAGAAAAGCAAAGAGAAGTTATGAAATTAAGGTTGCAAGTGAATCAAAAGTAAACCCCAAGGGTTTTTATCAAATGTACCGAACGAAAATAATAAAGATAGGATAGGACCACTCAGAACAGAATCAGGTGACATTACCAGTGAAGATAAAGAAATGTGCTCCAGCCTAAATAATTATTTCATATCAGTATTCACCAAGGAAAATCTAAGCCTGGTCCCTCAAGCAGCAAATATTTACCATGAGAATACGGAAAATATTCTTAGTAAAATAACCATTAGTAAGGAGGACGTATTGAAAGAAATTAACAAGTTAAAACCTCAAAAATCGCCAGGTCCGGACGATATATATGCAAAAATTATAAAAGAAACCAAAGAAGAATTATGTCAGCCACTTTTAACGTTATTTAATGACTCTTTAAGTTCAGGAGAAGTTCCAGAGGCGTGGAAAACCGCAAACGTAGTGCCCATCTTTAAAAAGGGTGATAAATCAGCTGCGTCGAATTATCGTCCGATAAGTCTAACGTCAATAGTAGGAAAAATGCTAGAGTCAATTTTGGCAAATAGGATTAGAGAACACTTAGAAAGATTTAATCTTATAAACGAAAGTCAGCACGGATTCAGGCAAGGACGATCCTGCCTCACAAATTTGTTGTCATTCTACTCGGAGGTCTATGAGGCAGTAGATAGCGATAAAGCTTACGATGTTATTTTATCTGGACTTTAGTAAAGCTTTTGATAGAGTCCCACACGAAAGGTTAGTTAGAAAGGTTCGAGCACACGGTATAGACGGCGATATCTTAAAATGGATAGAATCCTGGCTGAAAGGACGAAAGCAGAGAGTATTAATAAATGGAACTAAGTCGGACTGGGATTAGTAACTAGCGGTGTACCACAGGGTTCAGTACTCGGTCCCTTATTATTTATCATATATATAAATGATCTAGACTTAGGAGTCAATAGCAGAATCAGCAAATTTGCCGACGATACAAAAATAGGGCGTATCATTAACTCGACTGACGATTGCCATTACTTACAAAAAGACCTCGATACATTGTCCAAATGGTCTAAAACTTGGCAAATGGAATTTAACGTTGAAAAATGTAAAGTACTTAACGTAGGCAAGACCATTGGAGATACTAAATACAGCTTAGATAACAAAGAAATTAGCAAATCGGAATGCGAGAGAGATCTAGGAGTTATGATTAGTAACGACCTTAAACCTAGGCAACAGTGCATTAATGCGAGAAATAAAGCAAATAGGGTCCTAGGATTTATTTCGAGAAGCGTGAGCAATAGATCGTCTAAAGTAATACTGAAACTTTATCTAGCATTAGTAAGGCCACATTTAGACTACGCAGTACAATTTTGGTGTCCTTACTATAGAATGGATATTAATTCGTTAGAAAATATACAGAGAAGAATGACTAAAATGATACATGACGTCCGGAACCTGTCATATGAAGACAGACTGAAAAGACCAAGTCTGCATTCGCTAGAGAGGCGTAGAGTAAGGGGAGACTTAATTGAGGTTTTTAAGTGGATGAATGGTATAAATAAGGGAGATATTAGCAAGGTACTTAAAGTGAGCATACAGGATAGAACTAGAAATAATGGTTTCAAACTAGAAAAATTCCGTTTCAGAAAGGAAATCGGTAGAAATTGGTTTGGTAATAGAGTAGTAGACGAATGGAATAAGCTACCTAGTAAAGTAGTTGCTGCCTCTTCCATTGAGAGTTTCAAGCATAGGCTAGATAAGCATATGACAAATAAGGGGTGGATATAGAATAAAGAAAATATTATAACCAATACTAATTAAAAAATAAATTTTCTTTTCAGGTTACACTATGATAGTCTCTATTCTCCTTTCACACTTTCCTGTAAAATGTCCACGCCAGTTTTTCTATACGGCGTGGTGTTCTTTCTGACTTTTTCCTGCCGGCTTCGGCTGGAGGGTTTGGAGGGCGGGGGAGAGCCTTCTTCTTTGCTATCCTTATCTCATTCTAGTAGTTAAGTTACTCTTCTAGGAGCTGCCTAGGATGGGCCAACCGGCCTACTGCAGTTATCCTCTCTTCTTATGTTCTTATGTTCTTATGTTCCTCCTTCTTAGAGAAGAACGAAATTCCTATGAGAAAATAACAACGTGAATGGTTTTGCTATTTTAGATCTAGAAGGGTGTAAAAAACAAGAAAAATAAAACGAAGAAGAAGAGGAGTATGGAGAAGTTTTTCTTAGCTGTGTTGTTGCGTGCTAGCGTTATGTTTTCTCATCTTTAGGAGATTAAGGCTAGATGGTAAAAAAAAAAATAATAATAATACTTTATGTTTGGTAGTTACGAAGGAAAATATTTGTTAAGGCTTATGGGCACGTCGGCATTATCCCTGCAAAGAGTGTGTTCCGACACCAATATTGTTAGGGATTAACGTTGATTACTGGTCTTCTGAATTGTGTGATTGCATCCCTCTCCTAGTGCTGTGGACATACAGCACTCATCTAGTACACACTCACCTCTTTTCTGTACGGCTTTTTAATGGACACAACTGGTCAAGATTGGAACTTCCTTTCTCACTCTGTCTTACCCTCTGCCAACTACTTCAATTCGTTAATAGTCTCTGTACCAGTCCATAAGTGGCGACTGACGACGTATCTATTTTTACTTCAGCTAACACAGAAGAACTTACATCCCGCTGGCAAATACATCGAGGTTTGTGGGCTAAAAACTTTGCATCAAGGAAATGACTGGATGCTGAGTCTAGTTGTTTCTCAATTCAGCTTGATGTAGAGGGACAAGATTCTCCTGGCTCCTTCCATTTATTTATTTACTTATTTATTTTTTAAAGAATAAAGACATACAGATAAACATAAACATACATATGCATAAGTTGCGAATCTCTTTCTGTGTGTGTGTGTGTGTGTGTGTGTGTGTGTGTGTGTGTGTGTGTGTGTGTGTGTGTGTGTGTGTGTGTGTGTGTGTGTGTGTGCATAATATTTCAGCAGAATTTTTTAGGAGACCGTTACACACGTCCTGCTTGAGCGAGATAGCGAGATGATGAAGAGAGATGTGACCTGTGATCAGTACTGAAAGCCAAGAGGAGGGGAAGATAATGTTAATTAGAGGGACATGGTTAAGGGAACAAAGAACAGGAGAACAGGGTTGTTTGTGTTTCAGAATAAGTTTCCAGTCTCTCTCTCTCTCTCTCTCTCTCTCTCTCTCTCTCTCTCTCTCTCTCTCTGGACGATGATGATGATGATGATGATGATGATGATGATGATGGTGATGGGGAATGGGTGTTATATGACGGCTGATAATGGTGAATGATGAGAGATGATGGATGTTGATAGATGGTGGACCATTGTAACGGACGGCTGCTGCTGCTGCTGCTGATGATGATGATGATGATGGTGATGGGGAATGGGTGTTATATGACGGTTTATAATGGTGAATGATGAGAGATGATGGATGTTGATAGATGGTGGACCATGGTGACGGACGGCTGATGATGGTGGATGATGATGACGACAGATGATTATGGACGGTGATGAAGGATGATGATGATGGAGATGATGGTGGACAATGGATTAGATATGATGGGTAATGACGGTGAATGATGATAGAGGAGGGATGATGATAATAGATGTGGATGATTATGATGGATGATGATAATGATGATGATGATGATGATGATGATGATGATGATGGATGATGATGATATATCTGGTGGATAACTAATGAAAGATGATAATCGGTGATGGTGGATGATGATGGTGATAGATGATGGTGATATATATATGATGGATATTTGATGAAAGACGATGGTGATCGGTGATGGATGATGAATGATGATGATGTATAGCGGATGATAATGGGAAATGAGAGGTGGCGATGAACAATGGATGAGAATTAAAATAATGGATGTTATATGATGGTAATGGCTGGTGATAAGATGGCTGGTGATGATGATGGACGATGGACGATGATGATGATAATGATGGTGATGATGGTGAATGATGGATGACAGATGTGGATGATGATGATGAACGATGGTCTATGATGATGGATGATGATGAAGGATGATGGATGACAGATGAAGGATGATGGATGATGATGACTGATGTTGGATGATGAACAATAAAAAATGAAGATGGATGATGGATAAAGATCGCGATAATGATGACTGATGTTGGATGATGAACAATAAAAAATGAAGATGGATGATGGATAAAGATCGCGATAATGATGACTGAGGATGAACCGGTATGACTGATGATGTATGATGGATGATGGTAATTGATGATGGATGATGGCCGATGAGAATGCGATGATGATGGATGATGATGATGGTCATGGATGATAATGAAGATTATGATCATCATATTGATGGATTATGGTGATGAATGATGATTGATGATGCATTGTGTTGAGGAATGATGGGTGATGATGAAAAATGATGAATGATGATGATGGATGAGGATGATGGGTGACGAATGATAGTGATGAATGGTGATGACGGGTGATGAATGATGATGAACTGTCATGATAGAAGATGAATGATGACGATGGATTATGATGGATGATGATGATGATGATGAGAGAGACGGAGGAAGGATAATGGATGAGAGATAATGGATGATGATCATTGGTCATGAAGGGATGATGGATGATATATTATGGCGGATGGTGATGATGGATGGTGATAACTATGAAAGGTTATGATGGACGATGGATAATGATGATGACTAATAACAGATGGTGACTGGATGATGATGATGGTTGATGGATAAAGACGACGATGACGTATGATGGGTGATGATGAAGAGTGATGATGAATGATGGGTAATGATGATGGATGATGAGGATCGAGGGTAATGATGATGGATGACGATAACTGCTGCTGATGATGATGGATGATGGAGGTGGATGATACATGATGATATTTGATGATGAATGATGATGGCTGATGATGGTGGATAGTATTGATGGATGATGACGATGATGATGATGATGACGATGATGGTGATGGATGAAACATGAGGATGGTTGATGATGAATGATGATGGTGTATGACGGTGACGATGGATAATAGTGATGGACCATGGACGATGACAATGAACGACCGATTATCATGACTGGATGATGATAACGGTTGATTGACGTCTGATGTATGATGATGATAGATGATGACAATAATGAAATACTACTACTGCTGCTACTGCTACTACTACTACCACTACTACTACTACTACTACTACTGTCTTTCTATTTAATAATAATAACAATAGTCAAGTTAGGTGGGAAATGAAATGTGTCTGCGATTTCAGTGGCAAAGGAAATACGTCAGCAAGAGTTAACCAAACGAATGCCAGACGGCACCGGAAGCTCTACATACACACAGACACACACAAGCTTCTAGAACCCAGACCAGTGGGTTGTACACGTGACACTACATCGAGTGAGTGGATGGTGAGTGCCCCCATGTACCATAAATTATATATATATATATATATATATATATATATATATATATATATATATATATATATATATATATATATATATATATATATATATATATATATAACCGAGAAGTAGATTATATTAAGGGAAGTGTCTTTTTCATATTATTCATGGTAGATTGTTGTCCATTCCCAAGTATTCCAAGGGTTGGTGTGTTCGAGCTCGATGTGGCATCAGTGTAATTGCTTCTCTCACGTCTGCCGAATTGGGGACTTTTCATCTAAACTATTATAATCGTGTGTGTGTGGTGTGTGTGTGTGTGTGTGTGTGTGTGTGTGTGTGTGTGTGTGTGTGTGTGTGTGTGTGGTGCAGCCAAAACTGGGAAAAAATATTTTTATGAAACTTCGCAGGATGGTTGGAACAGAGTCCCAGATGGGCACGTTCATACTGACTGATGTAACTGTCCCCACTGGTGTTACATGTACATGGAAGAGGCGGCGGGGCAATTCAGTAGAATTTCATGCTTCTTTGGAGAGAGAGAGAGAGAGAGAGAGAGAGAGAGAGAGAGAGAGATTGTACATCTAAACTTCAATGTCTATTACTTCACTGATATCACGAAAAGTTGATTATATTCAGCAGGGCATACCGGTAACTGTCTTGGTAGTTGTGATGATGAATGGGAAGTGCGGTAATGATAGTTATGATGATACTGGTAGCAATGGAGATGTTGTTGTTGATGATGATGATGATGATGATGATGATGATGATGATGATGATGATGATGATGAGGAGGAGGAGGAGGAGGAGGAGGAGGAGGAGGTGGAGAAGGAGGAGGAAGAAGACACCCCAGTGATGATTTCCGACACATTTAGTCCTGATGCTTTTGCAATGTTTTTTTCCTTTGCAGGCTGAAAACTGTATTATTAACGTCTCGACCTATCATAACAGTGGCTCTTCACATATAGGACACGCTGGCTGACGACTTACGGGATGAAACCGTACCAAAAACAATGCACAAAATAACTATGTCACTGCAAAGGCCACAAAAATGACCGTGTAAGGCTCTAACAGGAGATAAAGCCAGATGAAGTAGTTAGCATTGCCTGCAGAACTGCTGATTGTTAGATCTGTTACTGATAAGGATCCATCTTAGGTTTCATATTGTCTGGGAATAACAAAAGTAAAATATCTATTGACTACCGTATTGAAGGCCTTCAGACAGGATACCGTAAAATAAGTAGGCCTAATATAAAAAGAACTACTAAAAGCAAGAAGAACAAGAAGCGGTGGCAAGGCACAGCAAACCGGCAGTCATTTTATAGTGCTGACGTATAAACAAAATAGGATATCTTGTCCAAGATGTCACAAATCAAATTTGGAGTAAGTTGGGAGAAAACTGACGATTTTATGCCCATTTGAAATTTTAGGCCCGACTCACCTGACACTGACAACCACTACAGCTAACTGGGGTGGATTAGGATGGCCAGGGCCAGGGCACTGGGGTGGATTAGGGTTAAGATTTTCGCCCGCCTAGGAGCTATTTGGTTTGATAAGTTGAACTATACCTCCAACGAAGTCCGTGGGTTGCCTGTAGCTGCAAAGCGAATGGCATCTCACTACTTCCAGTGGATATCTCGCAACCCAGCCGTCTTTCATGCTGCTTCAGTCTGTGCTGTACCACAGCTGACGACGACCTTTTGGACCTGAGAGGAAAGTAGAAAATGCAGGAATATAAAAGGATAGGAAAAGAAATAAGGATTATGTAAATGGAATGAATCTTATGAAAACTATTTAATCTGGAATGTACAGTTTATCTGTCTCTGTCTATCGATCCATATACTGTATATATATATATATATATATATATATATATATATATATATATATATATATACTGTATATGGAAAGAAATTCTTTAGGCGAAGGTGGGGGATGTGTTACCTCTATAGAGAGTATTGCCGTTAAAACAAGAACGTATAGTAAACGAAATCACTTGTGTGAAACAAAAACAAGTAAGCAGCAAGAATGATTTGACGTCAGTTTGGTTGGAGAGAATCAAGAGAAAAAATACACAAAAAACAAGCTTGCTCGATTTTGTTACTTATCTAGCAGAGAGAGAGAGAGAGAGAGAGAGAGAGAGAGAGAGAGTTTAAAAAAGTAAAAATTGTGGGATTTTGCTAATTTTCATGCCATTAGAGAGAATAAATGATAAATGAGGACCCTTACCAGGTGAACCAATTTAGCCTGAGTTCGTCATTTTGATTTTATTCCTTACTCCAAAGATGATTTTGCTCTTCAATGGAAGGATTTTTTGAACTAGAGAGATTAGATATTACCTCTATGAACTCCTTCCCTCACTAAATGCCGTCCCTATGTTGAGCTGATTTTGTTTGTCACAAGGAAAAAATGTATTAATAGCAAGTCGCAGTGGTAAAGGAGGTAAGAGCATCCTTCATGAGGCGAAGAGAGGTAATTTAGCTTACACTGTCTTGAAGCGTTATTAAATTTATAAGCCTTATCTTGGCTGATGACACTACTTTCATGAGCTCTCAAACTTACATTAACCCGCCCCGTCCCGACGACGTATGGGTACGTCACCACGATTTGCATTTGCCAGTCCCGGCGACGTACCAGTACGTCGTGCAATTGCAAGGTACCTAATTTGCACAATTTTCAATTTTCGCACGTGATTTTTCGTATGTATACACGGGACACCTTCTTCTATTCCTGTACAAGAAACCAAGCAGGGACAATGCCTTACACTGCATAACCTCCCCCCTCCCCCCCTCATGCCATTGTCTTGGCAAAGGACCTGTTACCAGTGACCTGGCTAATAAAGTTATTCAGGGCCAGAGTGATTCCCCAATCGATGACAATGTGGAGGACAATGTTTACATAGCATTAGAAGAAGAAATAGCCAGAAATAATGATCAGGTAGTGTGGCAAAAATAGGTCAGGTATGGTGATTAGTTAGTGAGTGAAACAATGCTTATAATGCCTTTATTACTGCTTGAAAACCAATATACTGTCATACTACATATACATTCGTACCAAGTAAATAAATAAATACCGTTTATGAGTGGATAAAATAGTTACCCTTCCATAGAACTCGTTTTCTTTGGTGCCAGCATGTCAGAAAACCCAGTCAGGTAAGGAGGAACTCCTACCTGGATTGGGCACTTTAAACCTCAGGTGAGCGATTTCTCTATGAATTTTCGATGTTTCTCACCAAAAGCGAAGGTTTTAGCCAAAAAAAAAAAAAATCGAAAATACCTCGGGACTGGGGGATGTCGGAGGTGCGGAAAACCTCGGGACTTGACGGGTTAAAGAGTTATCTTCCTTTGTCTATACACGGTATGTGTATATTAAGTGTCCTACAAGAATGGACCTTTTGCCTAGAGGGAGAGTGATATCCAGAACTACCTTTTCCATGCTGGTGAAGCACGAATGGTGTAATATGTTAATTGAGTAGGCAAGGGATAATGAGGGGATGTCTGGCATGAAAGGGAGAGATGGATGGAGGCAGGATGGATGGTAAGACGTTTGGTGGAAGATGGAGGAATAATGGAGAGAGAGGATCAACTGATGAGGATATGGAGAATATATTATAAAACTGGAAAAGGATGGGAAAAGGAGGATGAGTCGAGGATCAATGGAAAGAGACTGTCACGGGGTTTTTGAGTATATGCAATATTAAAGAATAATATTCAATAATACTTGAGAACGGGACAAAGAATTGACTTGTGAAAATCAAGCAATGATTACTTTATGCCGGCTTACTTCGCCGATTCTCTAAGGACGAGAATTTATAAACTTTCTCAACAGTACACAGCAGAGACTAATGACTCACTCGTGCTGTTTATTAGTACTGTTGGCCTCTGGAGAAAGTGACTCCACCCCTGACAATCAGTAACTAATGCTATTAATGATAACAGGTTCTTGCTGGTGCAGTTAACTCCCTAGATGGCACAACGGATTTAAGTTAATAAAAGGGACTGACCTAAGTACCAGTCGTGAATAATGCAAAGCATTTATGCAAACTAGGAGCTATAACTAAAATAAGATTAATATGGAAAATAAAACACAAGTTTACATTACATTAAGCTCAAGAAAAAGAACTGTTAAATTTATTGATTACAATGAAATAAATTTACGTTACATGTTTCAAAATGAATTCAAAATAAGGAGATCACACTCACTCGCTCATTCAAAAGCTAAACTTTTAAACCTAGGAAAAACGAAAAGAAATGCTGGTCAGAAAAGTGGGGTAAGCGGAATGGACTGGGAGTCATTACTGAGAAAGGACACGCCACACTCGCTGATCCTCTCGCCGGCTCACACTAGGTGGAGACTTCAGGAACCCTCTGAGGAACGACCTGGTCTCATGGCGTTTCAATCCTAAATGAGTTCAAATCGTGAAAGAGAGGCGAGTGTCGAGCCGCACTTGCTAACAGCTAGAATGAGCGAAACATGCCCATAACAAATCACTCAGGCAGAGGTGCTAATGTCATCCACAAAGACAATCACTTATGAAATAGTGAAAAATGTCCTGAAAACACTCCCAATCGGGTGAATGCGTGGCGGTTGACTGAGTGATAAATACTGGGATTCCACTAGAATTCGCGGTTTCCCACCAAAGTTTAATGTTACGAGTTTGTTTAGATATATGATCGCACCAACTTGTGACATTATGTCCCATTAAAAATGAAATTTTTTTTCCTCTGGAAAAAAATTTCGATATACATACATATAAATCCTAACTCAGTCACACAAGATTCACAGTGTGGTGTGTGTGTGTGCTATCCTGCTACAGGAGAAAGTCACAGTCGCCAGTGAGTGAAAAAACTTCGTATTTACGTTAATAGATGCAAACTTGAGGGAAAAACTCCGTGACGACGGTGAAAAATCCTGTACTCAGGTCAAACTGAGCAAAAAGTTTGCTACAATTATATTAACAACTAATTGTTATGTAGCGTGATGTATGTAATACACGGTGTAGGTGTGACAGTTGTGGTGTAACTGTACCTACGTGTAAAATTACATAATGTATATCAATAATAAATGATGACGATGAGGCAGAAGAGAAGAGGTGGCAGCATGCATCAGGGATGATCAGCTGTTCTGCAAGACAATGCTGCACCTGCGAAAGGAATCAAGATGGAGCATCAAAAGTGTCATTTTTCTCTCTCTGCCTAGCAATCAGTACCTATGTCATTATTAACCAAGAAACGTAGTCTTAGGATTTACAAATCTCTCAGGACTCTTGTAGTTTAATGGTTAAGCTAACTTATTAACCAGGAAACGTGTCAGTTCTTGAATTGGTCAAATCTCTTAGAACGGGCAGTTTACTGGTTAACCTAACATTATTAACCAGGAAACGTGTCAGTTCTTGAATTGCTCAAATCTCTTAGAACGGGCAGTTTACTGGTTAACCTAACTCCACACTTACGATTAACGACAGGAAGCTGAGAATCGCTACGCAATCTCGGGCAGGTCACGTTTTAACACCCACCGTGGGTGTGAACACTCGTGCGGATATTGTGCATTCTCTGGGAATCCTCAGAGAGTCCCACAGCTCGAGATGTTCCACAAGGTAATTCATACACAGCCTCGGACTGTCTCTGCACGGTTCTCGAATTTCCCCCTTAACTTATGGTATACATGTATATACAGGTCCTGGACATAACGTGTCCTGTGGGACCAACGGGCAAGACGTCAGCAATTACTGGTACACTTTTAACTGGGAACCAGGCTGGTCTTTGGATAACTCAAATCTCTGAGAATGCCTATCTTAGGGAACCCAGCATACAACAGTTGCCCGTGTTAGTCAGCAGTTAGCAGACGAGACATAGGTCTGCACCTACGTTATCACTTCCCTTGATGTATCTCACAACAAGGTTAAACTGCTGTAAATACAGTGTCCAGTGTGTCAATCTTGCGTTAGCCATCTTGGTCGTGCTGAGACTAGTGCGTGGCATATGATCAGTTTCCAGAGTGAATGGTGCTCCATATAAATAATAATAATATTTCTTAACACCATCAACCACGGCCAAGAGTTCCTTCTCAACAGTACTGTAATTCCTCTCGGCGGGTTTTAGCTTACGGCTGTGGTATGCCACTGGGAAGATTCCACCTTCAGATTCCTGCATGAATACGGCACCTACTCCATCTTGTGAAGCATCAGTGCACAGTATGAAAGGTTTGTTGGAATCAGGCAACTGCAAGATAGGCTCCTTGCACATGTTCTTAAGGGCGGTAAAAGATCTCTCTTGTGCTTCTCCCCATTCAATGGTGTTTGGGGCATATTTCCGTAGCACTTCGTACAACGGTTGGGCAATGAGAGGAAAGTTGGGGATAAAACTCCTATAATACCCCACTAGGCCAAGGAATGCCCTAACCTGTTTCTTGGTCCCGGGTCTCAGGGCTTCTCTAATCTTCCTGATCTTGTCACCCTGACACCTGCAGTGATTGTTGCCAACAATATGTCCAAGGAACTCCACCTTACTGTGAGCAATCTTACATATGCTAGGCTTCACAGTCATGTTGAAACTCTGGAGTCTACTGAAGATAATTTCCAAGAGTCTGAGGTGCTCCTCCAACGTGACGGAATGAACGAGGACATCATCAATGAACATCTCTACTCCTACAATACCATGGAGCACTTGTCTCGTGGCACGATTGAATACTGCTGGGGAATTGGTAAGTCCAAATGGGGGGACTTTATACTGATACAACCCCCTAGGAGTAGCAAAGGCTCTCAGGGTGAAGGGGAATCTGGAAGAATCCCTTTGCCAAATCGAACTTCGTGAAATATCGTGACCCTGTCAGCTTGGAGAAGATGGCAATGTGGTCACCCATCGGCTCAGCATCCACTTTGGTGATTGCACTGAGCCTCCTATAGTCACCACAAATCCTGACTCCACCATCCTTCTTGCGTACTACTACCGTTGGACTGCAGTAAGGAGATGAGGACTTTTCAATAATACCTGCCATCTCCATGTCAGCAATTTCATTGTCTACTGCGCCCAGTAGTCGCATGGGAATCGGATATGGCTTAACCTTTACGGGAGTATCGCTGGTCAACTCAATCTTGTGACAATCAACCTTTGCAAGTCTAGGTTGGTCAGAGAAGACATCAGCATACTGACAGAGCAGTGACCTTATGGCATTATGATCACCTAATGCTAAGTCAGCGTTAAGTAAAACATCTCCGACAGTCTCTTCCTGATAGGACTGAGCGGTTAAGGACTCGTCATCATGGTCATCAGCTGGGATCACCACGGCTGCCCCGTGGCTGGTCACTATCATCAGCTACTTGTAGGCCAGTCTCCTCAGGGTTTGACTTATGATAAGCCTTCAACATGTTAATGTGGAACCTTTTACGAAGATTCCCCATCTGAATTATGTAGTTGAGGTCTGAAATGCACTCTACTACATCAAATGGACCCTTCCACTGCACCAACAACTTGTTATGGGCAGTGGGGAGTAACACCAAGCACTTATCGCCTGGACTAAACTTCTGAAGTTTTGCCTTCTTATCATAATAGGCCTTCTGAACTTCACACGCCTTGATCAGTTCTTCCTTAGCTAACTCGCATGTCGACTGGAGGCGGTCAGCTAGATCAAGGACGTAGGTGTAGGTGGTCTTGACTTCAGGGTCAGGTTCTTCATCGTCCCATAACTCGTGAAGGACTTGAAGTGGTCCACAGACCGACCTTCCATACACCAGTTCAAAGGGTGAGAACTTCAAGGAGTGCTGTGGGGCTTCTCGATAAGCAAACAGAGGAGGCGCAATGAACCGTGGCCATTTCTTTGGCTGTTTGGCGGCCATGTGCTTTAACATCTTCTTGAGAGTCCCACTGAACCTCCCACACAGCCTGTTACAAATGGGATGATAAGGCGTAGTTCACAGGCCTCGGATGGACAACAACCTGAATGCTTCATTCATCATTGCAGAGGTGAACTGTGAACCCCGGTTGCTTAAGACCTCTTTGGGAATACCTACGTGACAGAACACTTTGATCAATGCCTCAGCAACAGTGACGGCTTCTATATTCTTAAGGACCACGGCTTCAGGCCACCGTGTGCTGAAATCAACAATAGTGAGGATATACCTTGATCCATCACTTGCCCTAGGAGAGATTGGCCAAACAATGTCAACTGCTACTCTCTCGAACGGTTCAGACATTACAGGCATTGGTTTCAATGGAGCAGGACGGACATGTCCCCAGTCAGTGGTACGTTGACACACATCACAGGAATGCACAAGCCTTTTTATTTCCTGTCCCATTCCTGGCCAGAAAAAGCCAGCATGGATGCGGTCAGAGGTTTTCTTTTGGCCCATGTGACCTCCCATGACTGAACAGTGACCTAATTCGAACACTGCCCGGCGATAGTTCGTGGGAACGACGAACTGCAGTCGAACCTCGCCCTGGGGTGTTCGTGACTCATGGTATAGCCGTCCTCACTTGCGAAGGAACCTGGCTTGACCTCCCCGTGAAAACTTAATCACTTTACCCTCCAGTTTCTTAGACACTGAGGCAAGTGTCGGGTCAGACTGTTGTTTTTGGACAATGTCTTGACTACGAATCAAATCTTGCGGCATTGCGACGGTCAACCGGGTGACACGATTCAGAGCCTTGGCCATGGCTTGTGTTACTGCAACAGCCGAAGTCTGAGTAGCAACACCTACGGCACAACTGTTTTTGATGCCCAGTATGTTGCCGATAATAAGGTCAAACAAGGGTTCTGGCATGACAACAGCAGCTGTCAAGCCAGTATAGAAAGGAGATGCCACCTTGATACGTCCCTCAGGGGACAATCTCACTGACCCATCAATAAGTCTAAGTTGGATCTGCTTACCCATGTACTCATCGGGCCGAACTAAACTTTGCTTTACAGAGCAATCTGACGAACCATTATCTCTCAGGACATTTACAGAAACACCTCCCACAAACCCTGGCTGAACAAGAAAGGCAGTGTTTCTGGTGGAAGGGTTTGAGAAGATAGCAGCCAGTCATTGGTGAGACTGCGGAACAAACGATGCAGCAAATGTGGCGCCCCGAGAACTTGATACCTGAGGGGTCGTGCTCACCATCTGAGGAGCTGGAGCATTGACCACCTGTGGAGGAGGGTTCACTGTCGCTGGGGAACTAGTGAACTGAGGGGAAATACCCATACTGGTGGGGTTGGCACCACTGTATGCTTGTTGTGGCATAAGGGCTGCATTTGCATCCTGCCTCCGATACGCTAAAGTCGATTGTCCTGGCTGAGGGTTACGTGGTTTGTCCTTGCCCTGCTGCTGCTTGAAATACCGGTACTGCTGCTGGTTAGGGTTCTGCTTATCGTACTGCTTCCACTCAGGTTTCTGAGTGTTTTGCCCCTGGTCCTTCTTCTGCGGTTTTGGGCCTTGGCCATTATTCTGAGAACGGCCTTGTTGCTGGGGTTCATTCTGAGACGGTCTCCCAGATTTATCAGGTTTCCTGTTCCAGGTATGCTACTTGCGAGTTTGATACCCGTATGCAGTGAAGAATGCATCAGCCTTCTTCACCATTTGGCTGGCATCTCTTACCTGGTAGATCTTAAGCTGAGCCATAAGTTCAGCAGGCCACGACTTTTCTAGCTGTGTGCGCAGCATAAGGTCAATTATCCCCTCACGCATGGAAGGAGTTTCATCTTTCTCCATCCACTCATCTAAGTAAGCAGTAAGCCGGTCAAGAAACTGAATGGCAGTCTCTTTTTCCTGTAAACGCACCCTCATGAGCTGATTCTTGGCGTCGTCAACTGTGAGACTGTACGCTTTGACTAGTGCGGCCTTCATTGTCTCATATGTGAGATTGTCTCCACGAATTATGTGGAGAATATCGAGGGCAGGGCCCTCAAACAGGCTAAGAAACTGAAGCCACTTAGCTGCATCATCCAGCTGGTACAGTTGAGCCATGTCTTCAAAATGAGCTATGTATGGCTCAATTCACTCGCCTTCCTTGTATGGGGGAAACTTAACGTGTGGGGTCGCCATAATATGTGCAGGGATAGCGCTCGTGGAGCTTGGGCCAGCTGCACCAGATGTGTCTGAAGCCAAGGAATCTTGCTTGAACTTCAACATTTCAAATTCATGTTTTTCATGTGCTTCTCGCTCGGCACGTTCGTGTTCTCATTCTCTCTCGCATTGTTGTAACTCGTATTGACGTCCTCTCTCTCGTTCCTCACACTGTTCTCGCTCATGTTCTAACTCAAGTTCGTGTTGTTCTCGCTCGTGTTCGCGTTATTCTCACTCGTGTTTGTGTTGGATTCTACGCTTTTCACGAGCATCACTCTCACATTGCTGCTCATGACTAAGCCGAGAGAGGAAATAATTCTTTGCTTCTGTGGGGTCTGTAAGCCCCATATCTTTGGCTTCCTGTACATAGACGTTGGTAGACATGATGCTAAGTCAATCTAAGTAAA
Organism: Coenobita brevimanus; assembly: GCF_032717465.1. NCBI lineage: Eukaryota > Metazoa > Arthropoda > Malacostraca > Decapoda > Coenobitidae > Coenobita > Coenobita brevimanus. The sequence continues at coordinate 7,990,317 of NC_137006.1, forward strand.
CTAGCGACTCAGTACTGACTGCAGTTTTGCAAAGAAAGATGCCAATAATCAAGAATAAAGAATATAGGCACAGGTTAGTGGTAACCAGTTTTATCTAGTTAAACTGGAAAGAAAGAAAATTAAACAAACAACTGACTGTGAAAACTATTACATAAATTAATAAAAATGAATTAATAATCACCAGTAAGATAGTGCCTATAGACTTTAATGATAAATACATAAGTATGAGTGAGTGAGTATTATCTCGTGAATAGCTTTAGAGCTAGGAGTTAATATAAAGGCGAGGTCGCCAGATGTCACTGGGTTTTTGAGTATATACAATATTAAAGAATAATATTCAATAATACTTGAGAGCAGGACAAACAATTGACTTGTGAAAATCAAGCAATGATTACTTTATGTGGCTTACTTCACCGATTCTTTAAGGACGAGAATTTATAAACTTTCTCAACAGTACACAGCAGAGACTAATGACTCACTCGTGCTGTTTATTAGTACTGTTGGCCTCTGGAGAAAGTGACTCCACCCCTGACAATCAATAACTAATGCTATTAATGATAACAGGTTCTTGTTGGTGCACTCCTAGATGGAACAACGGATTTAAGTTAATTAAAGGGACTGGCCTAAGTACCAGTTGTGAGTAATGCAAAGCGTTTATGCAAACTAGGAGCTATAACTAAAATAAGATTAATATGGAAAATAAAACACGAGTTTACATTCCAGTAAGCTCAAGAAAAAGAACCGTTAAATTTATTGATTACAATGAAATAAATTTACGTTACATGTTTCAAATTGAATTCAAAATAAGGAGATCGCACTCACTCACTCACTCAAAAGCTAAACTTTTAAACCAAGGAAAAACGAAAAGAAATACTGGTCAGAAAAGTCGGGTAAGCGGAATGGACTGGGAGTCGTTACTGAGGAAAGACACTGCCACACTCGCTGATCCTCTCGCTGACTCACACTAGGTGGAGACTTCAGGAACCCTCTGAGGAACGACCTGGTCTCACGCCGCGCCGTTTCAATCCTAACTGAGTTCAAATTGTGAGAGAGAGGCAAGTGTCAAGCCGCACTTGCTAACGGCTAGAATGAGCGAAACATGCCCATAACAAATCACTCAAGCGAAGGTGCTAATGTCGCGCACAAAGACGATCACTTATGAAATAGTGAAAAATGTCCTGAAAAACACTCCTGATCGGGTGAATACGTGGTGTTTGACTGAGTGATAAATACTGGGATTCCACTAGAATTCGCGGTTTCCCACCAAAGTTTAATGTTACGAGTTTGTTTAGATATATGATCGCACCAACTCGTGACAGAGACACAGAGGAAGAATTGGTGAATGAGTGGAGAAACGAAGAGAGATATTGCAGAAGATTCACCTCCTTTGGCAACTCTGCCTTATTGAGTGAACCCCAGTAGGTAAGGAGATAGTTTGTTGATATGGTGAGTCAGGGGATGTGTGTGTGTGTGTGTGTGTGTGTGTGTGTGTGTGTGTGTGTAGTGGGGGATGCAATAGGCGCTCACTTGAGCAACTAGGGGAAAGCAAGAGCAGGGTGGGATGGAAGATGGTTGACAAGAGGATGAAGGAGGAATGATTTTATAAGTTGGAAAAAGAAGGGACATAGAAATGAGAATTAAAACAAAATGAAGAAATCTGAGAAAGGGACAAAGGAAGCATTAATGAAGGAATGAAGATGGAGAGACAGATTTATTTTTACAATAAAATTACAATAACAAAACAAAGGAAGGAAAAACAAAAGAAAAAAAAAATAAGCCATACACCTGATTAAAGGTGTCCTCCATTAAAAAAGAAAGAAAAAAATATAACAGTTGGGGAAGCGAGTTCCAAAGAGGAGCAGTTCGGGGAATAAAAGAATTTGGTAGGCAAAAGTTCTTCAATATGGATGTGTGACAGTCCAGTCATGAGCTCTACCAGATTCCCGCATAGCACGGGGGAAGGCGTGGAGAGGTTGGACAATGGATGCAACTTCGTCTGAACATTTGCCATAAAAGTATCTGTAAAATAATGTAAGGAAGGCTACATTCCTTCTTACCTGTAGGGGTAGTTCATTGGTAATAGTAAAGTTTTTAATAATTCCAATAGCTTTACTCTAAATTTTGCCCATTTCTTTTAGTGCAACCTCTCCACATCCATTCCACAAAGGTGAGCAATATTCTAGCTGAAAGCACACATGACTCCTGTAAATTATAGCTAACTGCTTGTCAGTGATGAAATTACGGACTCGTACAATAATCCAAGATTCTTTGAAGCGGTTTTAGCAAGTGATTTAACATGAGAGATCCAGCTGAGGGCATTGTCAAGTGAAACACCGAGAATTCCAATACTTTTAGTGATAGGAGTATTAGCAGCACTGAAGGAAATGTAGGAATCTGACAACATCTGTCTATTAGTAAATTGTATACATTTGGTTTTCCAAGTGTTAAATGATGCAATATTATTGTGTACCCATTCCATGATCTTAGATATGTCTTGATTTATGGAGATTGCTGTACTGAGTTATGAGTTAGAGACAATAAAGTTTGTGAATGGGTATTTAGGTGTGAATGATCTGTGAAGTGTTGAGTCATCTGCATACAAGTGAATGAGATTATGGGTGACAGACAAGAGATTATTAATATGAATTTGGAATAGGGTTGAAGCCAGAACTGATCCTTGTGGCACACCCGGCATTAATTGAGTGGAAATTGGAATATACATCATCTAATTTTACTCTTATCTTTCTGTCGCTAAGGTACGAGGAAATCAGAGGAACAAAAGATGACAGGCCATAGCAAGAGAGTTTGATAGCAAGGAACGGTGTCACACTCTGTCAAAAGCTTCAGGGATATCAAGGGCTACTGCATGGAATGGAAACAAAACAGTATTAAGAAAATAATATTAAAGCCAATTGACAACATCAAAAAAAGGTTAATGAATTTTGTTTGTTTGCTCTTATACTTTTATATTGTTTCTGGTTGACAGCCTGAATTCTCTCATTTACACAAAGGTGTTCCTTATAGACATGAAAACAAGACTAACCTGACTTTGGAGGCACAAAGGTCATCAGATCTCACTGGACGAAATGCTTCTTACAGTCATATTAATCCATTTCCAATGCCACTGTCAATGCTGCTTGCTTGGCTTGGATTTTAATGAACACCTGCATTAGGATGACGCTTCATTATAGAAAAATGGTAATGCCAGGCGATATTTTCTGTTTCCTTTGTTTGTGCTACTTGATCGAACACCATTCACTCTCCTCTTTATTAGGTCTATTGACGACCGTTCTAACCACTATGCAGCGATGTCTATCTATCTATCTATCTATAGCCCGACGCCGTAGTCCCGCAAAGGGTGGCCACAGACAAAACGCCTCCAAGTCGCTCTGTCACACACCATTTGACTACCCTTCCCCCAATTCACCCCCCCCCTCCCTCATATACCTCTCAACTCCATCCCTCCACCTCATCCTCGGTCTACCCTTCCCTCTCCCTCCCTCCACCTCACCTACATACACCCTCTTAGTCGGTCTTTCATTCTCCATTCTCTCCACATGTCCAAACCACCTCAGCGTATTTCTCCTAATCTTCTCAACCACATCCACATCCACCCCACAACGCTCCTTCTCTTCTTCATTTGTTAACCTATCCCTCCATTTCACTCTACATGCTCAAGTAACTCATTTCCACTGCTCTCACTCTTGACTTGTTCCCCTCTTCCAAGGTCCACGCCTCGCTTCCATACGTCAGGGTAGGGATCACATTATCAAAATGCAGTGACTTCTTAACTTCCATACTCACCTCCCTACTTCTGATCACTGCTTTCACTGAACAAACAACCTTCCTTCCCTGCTGTACCAATTGACGCACTTCATCCCCAAAAGTTCCATGTACTCTGATATATTACGGAAGATGGTGTGGGTAGATGGAACTGAATCAATTATTAGTAGGAGTACAACTTTATATTAGGTTACCCTTTGCAGCATCGACGTTACACAATTGATACATAGGTAGAATGATGAAAAATTTATATAAAACAGAGGCAGACATTAAGGTAGATGCATAGATATAGACAGATAGAAAGAGAGATAGAATGATAGACTGATAGACAGTTCATGTAGGAGAGAAGTAGCAGAATTAGATGAGCTGATGATATTGACTATCTTTTTCATACGCAAGTAAGAAGGAATCAGTGGCCACCAGCCAACAAGATTGTACCATCAAGGAAAAAAAGAAAAAAAGGCTGCCAAATTCAAGATCCATTATTTCCTGATGCCTGGACACTTTGCGTTTAAAAGACAGGGCATCATAGGCAGTAGGAAATACAGACAGAGGAAGACAATTCAAGAGACGACCTGTTGCATACATGAAGTACTGGGAGTAAGGTTAACTCTCTCAACAGAAAGTTGGGCACAAAAGGATAAAAGTTTGCAGGCAGACAGGTGCTATGCGCCCCTTGTAGTAGTGGGTGTATGCAGGCAAACAGTTTAGAGGACTGACCGTTGATATAATGACAGAAAAGAGATAGAGATGCAACCATGTGGCGAAGAGAAACGGGGTGAAGGGAGCCAGTAAGCGGAGAGTTATGAGACGAAAAGCCTTTGACTCCACCTTGTTGAGAAGAGTTGTATGTGGAGAGCCTCCCCACACGTGAAAGCTGTACTCTACACCTGGACGAATAAATGATTCCCAGGGAGGATACGACTCTTTACATTCACTTTAAATGCCTTGATGTACTTAGCCCCGGTCCCCATGCTTCTGATGGAACAATAAAAGACTGGATGACAAAATGGTTCAGACGATATTGATGTTAGAAAGTTATAAAAAATGGAGAAGAAAATATTGGTGCCATGTCCAATATGAAGTTGTAAGGAAGACGTGCTGATGCAACTCCTTAACCCACGCAACACTGCTCCTACAGTTCTGTCTCCTGCACTTTGAACAGCCCTACCTCTTATTACTTACCAGTTTATTCCTGTCTATGGTGCACAGATATTCCCTTTTGTAATATCTTTATACATTATGTGGATGCTGAAGATGCGAGTACAGACAGTAAAAAAGAAATCACCGAGGTACCTACAAAGAAATATGCTGGTAGGCAAAATGGGCCAGTGTGTCATCCAAGATAATGGGAATATTTTGAAATGTTTTGTATTCTTTTGTGATTCGGATGCCACTAACACGTCTTCCATACCAGTACATTTCTGCAAGTGGACTGCAGACAACATCTTTTATTATACTGATATCGACTATATAGATGCGATAGGTACAATCACTGTAAACAAAAATTGTTAAAGTGCCAGCTACAGAAATGAGTTAGAAAAAGTTTCTAGCAAGATCAAGGAGCTAAAATGCCAGACTAGCAATTAAAAGATGCCTGGGATCCTTCTAAACTCATTAGAGTGCGACTCCCTAATCAGTGTTTGTCTGTCTCACTGTATACAAACTTTCCATGGCACCTGCCTGGAGGTCAGGCACGCACTGCCACAAACACAAATTGTTACATCACACTACACTCTGTAAGCAAACATAAGGCCATTACGAACTAAGGTGGTAATCCATTAAAAAAATATATATATGAAAAGCAAGTACTGTACAGTATTTCCTCTGGATTAATAGGACTTCTCTCTCTCTCTCTCTCTCTCTCTCAAATGAAGTTCAGTTAGAAAAAATGTAACATCAAAAGTTCACTCTTTTTGTCTGCGAACATTTGTATGATTCCTTTTTTTCGTCGTCCAAAAGCATGGTGGGCAAAGTAGAAAAGCAGTTTATACCGAGGTGAAGAGGGAGCAGGGAAGACAGTGCCAAAAAATTTTTTGTTCATGTGATTCCATTTTGTTTAAATTATTTGGTTTTAGCCAGACGAGGCTATTCATGCTATTACCAAACGATTTATAGATTTGTTACTACAAGGCGATTACTTTTCTGTTACCACCATAAAATATTGTTACGTCTCCATTCCCACACTGCCACAGGCTCCAACAGCAGTAGCTCAGTATTGGAAGGACGTTGCCCATTGAGCTGTTCTTCCTATGGTCAGCCTTTCGGTGTGCATCAACGAGATCAGCTAAGGCACTGTAAATAAACACTGGCTTCTTAAGTTCGCTGTCTTTATTTTCCAAGTAATTTCACTTAATGCTTGCCAACTTTACTGTTTTCACAAGTACCAGAGCAATACAATCTGCATCGACACTGAACTAAACTCAAACTGAGCTGAAAAGACACTAACTCCCCTAGGCTCTTCCACCCCTGCATTACACTCGAGGCTTCTAGTTTACTCTAGCACCTACAGTTACCAGATCAGAGACATCCAAAACATGCCGGAGTTTCCTTACATTACATAACACTCTAAACTATTTAGCATACAAACTAAGATAAAATTACATAACAAACACTCACACAGATAAAACGTTATAGAGAAGAAGAGCATAAAGTTTAATTCATAGCTTACAAAATACCTCAGCTCACAATTAGCAGGCTAACTGGCAACTCTTACTCGTAACTGAAAAATACGAGAAATACTTAGAACCTTCCAGTACTTCCTATCTAGCAAATCCTGCTTCTCAACACCACCCCCTCCCTGGTCCTTTGTCATTCCGACAAAACTACACAATGTATACAAACATAATCCTTAATCTAATCTAGCCATTTAATTATGCACAAAATAATCCCTCAACTTATCAGGCCTTCTCCTATGCTGCTTCCAACGACATCCCTGCTCCTCCACACAGTCCACTCTTCTGCAGGATCATGGACTGCAGGATCATGGACTGCTTCCTGGTTCACTTTTTCCTTCGGGAAACTGTCACCATCCTCTTGTATTTCACCTCCTGGGACCTCCTCAACATTCTTGGTTGGGGTTGATCACGTTTAGTCGGAAAGTCCCAGCTGTACTGTACTGGCCCATGATACTGCCACTGACAATTCACATGTACCAACTTTGGGCGAGATTTCCTGCCTCCCAGAATCCGGTCCGTTACGTCTTATAGGCCGTCCAACACTGTGTAAGGACCGTCCCACGGGTTCTGCAGCTTCAGTGACTGTCCCTTATTTTGCTGAGGATTGTATAACCCAACACTGTCACCATCCGTGAAGCTGACCTCATTTGCCTTGGGATAATGCTTGCACTTCATCACCTCTCCTGAAAACTTAATGGCTCCTCGCACTTGATGATGTACCTCAGTCAGCCTTTCCTGAAGATGCTTCGCATAGCTGGAGGTGTCTGTAGGCAGCTCTTCACCAGGTGGTCTTCCCATTAACAAATCAACGAATGAACACAACTCGTGGCCCAGCATGAGTTTTGCAGGGGTGTAGCCAGTAGACTCATGGGATGCAGACCAATATGCCATCAGCAATGCAGGTAATTCTGGTCCCCTTCTGTTTGCCCCTCTATGCAGTACTTGGCTAGTTCTTGTACCAGGGTCCAGTTGAATTTCTCCACTATCCCATCTGACTGTGGCCTTAGCAGGGTCGTCCTGGTCTTCTGGATCCCCAGTAACTTGCAGTGCTCACGGAACAGAATAGACTCGAAGTTTCTACCCTGGTCTGAATGTAGCTCTTGTGGCATCCCAAAACAAGAGTAAAACTAGTCAACCAACACCTGAGCAACAGTTGCAGCCTCTTGATCGGGGATGGCATAGGCTTCTGGCCACTTTGTGAAGTAGTCCATGGCGACAGATATATACCGATTTCCTCTGTCAGTGAGTGGAAGAGGCCCAGCAATGTCCATCATGACTCTTTGATTGGTGCACCCCCTTGGTACATCTGGAGTGGGGTTCAACTACTTTCTTGTGGTCCCTTCTTGACACAGCATACATTGCAGACCCGACACCACTCTTCAACATCCTGCTGCATGCCAGTCCAGTAGAACCTCTGTCACAGCCAGCTTAGAGTTTTCCTCACTTCCAGGTGCCTACTAGTTATCTGGTTATGTGACTCAGCCAAGATCTCGGACCACATTTTCTTTGGTACCACCAGTTGCCAATACTTGCTGGGGCCATTGGGTGTCTCCAGCTGATGCTACAGTACTCGCTGTTCAAAAGAAGGTCCTACTCACTCCAGTAGCTCTTAGTTGCAGGGCTGAATCTGGAAACTTCTTCCCAAGATGGTTGCATTGTACTCTGTTGCAGCCACTCTAGCACTGGTTGTAAATCTTCATCCTCCATCTGCATCCTCTTCAGGTTTTCTTCATCTGACACTGGTCCTACCACTGCAATAAGGCTGCATTTCTTGCTACAATCTTTATTACTACACTGCTGGCAATCTGGGTCACAAGGCAGATGACTCAGACTGTCAGCATTGCCATATACCCACCCAGGATGGTGCTGAACCTCATAATTGTGCTGGTCCTACATCCTGAGCCAGTGTGCCAGTTTTCCTTCCGGATTTTTTAACATCTTCAGCCACTTGAGTGCTGCATGGTCTGTCCAGGTGATGAAACAGGACCTATACAAATAGGGATGGAAGAATCAAGGCTCTTCACTACTACCAAGAGCTCCTAACGGGTCACACAGTAGTTCCACTCCAGTGGGCTAAGCCTCTTGCTGTAACATGCCCCACATGCTCTTTGTCAACCTTCTTTTGTGACAGGACTCAACCAATACCTTGGTCACTAAAGTCAGTCCAAGATGAATGGCTGACTCTGAGCTGGGTATGGCAACACTTGAGAGCTTGTCGAACCATGCTTGAGTTCACTTAAAGCCTTCTGGCCACTGAAGTCATTTTAAACATCTGCCTCTTCCCCGACAACTCATGTAGAGGTGCAGCTATCCTTGCAAAGTCCTTGACAAAATGGCGATAGTAGGTACACAAGCTCAGAAAACTCTGTACCTCCTTCACACAAGATGGAACCGGCCAGTTTTCCACAGCTGCCACCTTCTCTGAATCAGTATGGACGCCACCGTTGCCTACAAGGTGTCCCAGGTACTTCACTTCCTTCTAGAATGAGTAGCCCTTGTTGGGGTTCAGCTTGAGGTGCGCTGCTCAGATCTTGTTGAGTACCTCTGACAGCGATTCTTGGTCTAAAGTCTGTCCAAACACAGTTACACCATCCTGATAGATGAGAGCTGTCTGTCAGCGCAGGTCTTCCAGTACATGATCCATGAGATGCTTAAAAGTAGCTGGGGCATAGCATTGGCCAAATGACATAACTTTAAACTGCCATAAACCCCTCTCATACAAAAAGGCTGTTTTCTCCTTGTCCTTCTCTCCAACCTTAACCTGCCATATCCCGGCAAATTATTCACCAATGACCCCCCCCCCCCCAATCCCGGCAGATTTTCGAAAAGTTTTTTTTTTTTTTTTTGGCTAAAACCTCCGCTTTTTATGAGGAACATCGAAAATTAAGAGAGAAAGTGCTCATTTGAGTTTAGAAATATTGTTATGAAGGGAGATTTGCCAGTTAGGTAGTCTCGTACCTTCGAGATGTTTCTGGTACCGTAAGTTCCTGTATGAGTCAGAGTTGCCAGTTTGCCTGTTGTTTGTGAGCATAGTTATTTCGTAAGTTAAACATTCATTTATTTTTGTGCTCTTTTTCTTTATAATGTTTTATTTAAGTGATTGCTTGTTAAATTATGTAAATCAAGTTCGTATGGTAAATGATTTAGAGTGTTATGTAATGTGAGACAACTCTTAACATGTTTTGATATCCGAGTTGGCAACTGTTGTTCTGGTAAAATGTAGAAGTTTCGAGAAAAATGCAAGCTTATATAAGATGGTGTAGAGACTATTACACGTTGAGTCGGGTTTCAGTTCAGTGTGAGTGAAGTGCAGTCGGTTTTGATGCAGTTTGTGGAGAGTTGCTTTGCAAGCATTAAGTGTAATTACTGTCTGTGAAGATTGTATATTTTTGGTACTTGTGAAAACAATGGCAAACAGTGACGGGTATTTGAAGGTTGTATATCATTGGAAGTTGAGAAAACAGTGAAGTGTTGAGCATTAAGTGTAATAAGAGTTAGTAAAGTGTGTATAGCTCCAGTGCTTGTGAGAACAGTGAAGTTGGAAAGAACTAAGTGGAATTACTCGGAAAATAAAGACAGTGAACTTTAAGGAGCCAGTGTTTATTTTTGCCTCAGCTGATCTTGTGTACTGCACACCTAAAGGCTGACCATAAGAAGAACAACTCACTGGGCAACGTCCTTCCCGTACTGTACTACTGCTATTGGAGCCTGTGGCAGTGTGGGGACTGGGACGTAACACTGGTGTCAGGAGTGAGGATTATTATTTCAGGGCTGCAGTGAGGCTAATCTTCGACATGGAGCAAGAAGGTGTCCAGACATGAGGCCAAGCTAGGCAGGAAGAGGCATCGCTGGGTGGAATTATGAAACTATTACAATCACATATAGAGACACAGAACGAAGGACAGAAAAAACTCCAAGCACAATTACATGCACAGAGTGAAAAACTAGAGGCACAGAGTAAGGAATAGAAAGAGCTCAGAAAAGAATTCAAAGAACAGTTAGAAGCACAAAGTGCCCAACTACAGGCAGCACAGAAGGCAGGACAGAAAGAACTCCAAGAACAATTGCAGGCACAGAACAAAGAACAGAAAGAATGATATGAGCAGCTTCAGGAGGCACTACAGGAGCAACAGAGGGAATTAGAGCTGAGAATGCAAGGACAGCTAGATGCTTTCATGGGGGAAATGAAGGAAGAACAGGAACAATTGAAGGAGGAGATATATGCTGAGCTACAGCAGCAGAAGTATGAGGTAAGAAATAATGTGACACAGTGCAGGCAGCATGTGGACAACCAGCTGAAGATTAGTGAGGGAAGAGTGGCGGAGTGCAGACAGCATGTAGATAACCAGCTGAAGCATGTAGTTGACTATGTGAAGATAATGCATGAGACAATTGAGGCTGTAGAGAGATATTGCACTGCTGAGCCTCAGGTTAATGTACAGGGAGCAAATGAAAGGACTGGACAGTGTATGGTTAATCTTGACGGATCCCAAGCATCGAAAGGTAGCATTGCAGGGTTGAATAATCAGAATGTAGGAGATTTAAGTCCTGGCCTTAATTATGATGCCCCAGTTTTTAGATGCCCCAGTTTTTAGGCCCCAAACCAGATAAGTGCATGCCTATAATGGGGCTCCAGTTAAAAAGAAACCTCAGGAATTTGATGGTAGAGTATCTTGGGAAGCTTACTGTGCACAGTTTGAGTTACTTGCGGATCAGAATGGTTGCGATGATAAGCAGAGGGCAGTGCAGCTTGCTACTAGCCTTAACCCGCCCCATCCCGACCACTTTTCCACCACTGACTCCCCCCAATCCCGACCATTTTAGGAAAAAATTTTTTTCGCTCAAATCTTCCCTTTTGGTGAGGAACATCGAAAATTCATAGAGAAATCGCTCACCTGAGGTTTAAAATACTCATTAGGTAGGAGTACCTCCTTACCTTACTGGGTTTTCTATCAGGCTGGCACCAAAGAAAACGAGTTCTGTGGGAGGATAACTATTTCACACCACTCATAAACTGTATTTATTTATTTACTTGGTACGAATTTATATGTAGTACAAGAGTATATTGGTTTTCAAGCAGTAATATAGGCATTATAAGCATTGTTTCACTCACTAATACCTGACCTTTTTTTGCCACATTACCTGATCATCATCATTTCTAACTGTTTCTTCCTCTAATGCTTTATAAAGTTTGTCCTCCACATTGTCATTGATTGGGGAATCACTCTGGCCCTGAATTTTGTACTGTGGCATGACATGGCTATACTGGCCAGGTCACTGATAACAGGTGAATTGCTGAGACAATGGCATGCCAGGGGGGGGAGGAGGTCATGCTGGGTAAGGCATTGTCCCTGCCTGACATCTTGTTGAGGAAGGTGTCACGTGTATACGTACCAAAAATGACTCGCGAAAATTGAAAATTTTGCAAATTAGGGACCTTGCAATTTTTTCACGTTTATGTACGTCGACGGGATTGGCAGTGACAAAACGTATGGACGTTAAAAAACGTCGACGGGACGCTGCGGGTTAAGGGTGCTGCAATGGAAATTCTGGGTCAGATGTCAGTGATGGAAAGGAACAGCTATCAGTCCCTAGTAGAAGTGCTGGAGCACAGATATGGGACCATGTACCAGACTGAGGTGTACAGAGCAAGATTCCGGGGCCGTATACAGGCTCGAGGAGAATCGCTACAGCAGCTTGCTCATGACCTGGAGAGTATGGTATATAAGGCGTACCCTGGAGCAGAACCTAACATATTGGCTGTTCTACTGAGGGACCAGTTCATAGATGCTCTTGACAGTGCAGAGTTGAAAGTGCAAGTGAAGCAGGCACAACCAAGAAGAATGCAAGAAGCACTAGCCAGGGCTCTAGAATTTGAGTCCTATGTCAGGTCCAGTACATCCACCTTTCAGGTAGGTCATAGTGCAGGATTCAAGGCAAGAAAGGGGCAGGTATGTGAAAAGGAAAAATTTAGGGGAAGTTGCTGGTACTGTGAAAACCCAGGACACAGAAAAGAGGACTGCTACAAGTGGAAGAGGGAACAGGAGAAGACCGAGGGAGGCTGCTGGTTCTGCAGGAAGTCAGGGCACAAGAAGGAAGATTGTCGCAAATGGAAGAAGGAACAAGAACAGAGCAGCATAAGGAAATCTTCAGCTGTAACAAAAGCGTGCTGGACATGTAGTGAGGTGGGACACTTCAGTTCCGAGTGTCCGAAGAAGAAAAAGGATGATAAGAAGAAGGTTGCAGAAGACCAGAAAGAAGCAGGAAACTAGTGGCGGCTGGTGTGAAGGGGCAACCACCAGCCAGCTCTTCCCAAGTAGCCCCACCACTGAGAAAATGCAAGAGGACGGCAATCGATAGTGTGCGAATAGACGGAAGGATAGATGGAAAGAAGTGTTCCCTGCTGGTTGATTCAGCCTCAGAGCAGACTTTTGTGAGGCCTGATGTGTTACATCATCGGTATCTGCCTGAGTCATCAGAACAGCTGTGTGGCGTAACTGGGCACTGTGCGGAATTGAGGGGACCCCTGGATGTCCAGATTGAAGTGGCAGGGCAAGAGGCTACTCTACCAGTCTACGTGGCCGACATGGAGGATCCTTGCCTTCTGGGTCTGGACTACCTTATGTCCATGGGATGTGAGCTAGACTTCTTCTCCATGAAGATGAAGGTTCGGGGAAGGTCGTTTCCCATCACAGCAGTGAAACGTACCAGTTCTGGTGGTGAGGTGAGGGCGCTTCATACTACAGTGATACCCTCAAATTCAGAACTGTTGCTCCAGTGTAAGGTGAGTGGCTCTTTTGACAGCTGTATAGGGGTAGTGGAGCCTGATGTATGGTGCAAAACGAAGGCCGGGGTGCTGGTGGGGAGAACGCTGGTGGAAATGGGTGCAGATGAAGTGCCAGTTGTGGTGGCCAATTTCTCCCATGAGCCACAGAAGATCAACGAAGGAGAAATTGTGGGACTGTGCCAGGCTGTGGACCTTGGGTGGCATCGGAGGAAGGCCTGTAAAAGGAGCATAGTCAAGGAAGATGGGTACATGCCAGACCAACTACAGGACCTCTTCTCAAGGAGTTGTCAATGCCTGGATGGTTCATAAGTGCTAAAGTTGAGGCAGCTGCTGACGGAATATGCTGATGTCTTTTCCATGGGAGACCTAGACTTGGGGTGCACTGATCTGGTGGAGCATAGTATAGACACCGGGGGTCACCGCCCAATTAAACAACCAACACGGAGGATGGTGCCAGCCCAACGGCAAGAAATGGAAAAGGTGATGGAGAATCTCCATAGTTAAGGAGTAATAGACAAGTCCAGAAGTCCTTGGGCATCAGCAGTGGCTCTGGTGAGGAAAAAGGATGGCTCAGTAAGGTGCTGTATAGTCTTTCGAGCCCTGAATGAAGTGACAGTGAAAGATGCATACCCCTTGCCAAGAATTGATGACACCCTGGATGCTCTGTCAGGTGCTAAGTGGTTCTCCACCCTAGACATGAAGGCAGGATACCACCAGGTCAAGGCTGCAGAGAAGGACAAAGAGAAGACAGCCTTTTCATATGGGTGGGGTTTATGGAAGTATAAAGTGATGCCATTTGGCCTATGCAATGCCCCAGCTACTTTTGAACGACTCATGGACCGCGTACTTGAAGGCCTGCACTGACAGACGGCTTTGATCTATCTGGACGATGTAATTGTGTTTGGACGGACTTTCGACCAGGAACTGGAGAGGATGTCGGAGGTGTTGAACAGGATCTGCACAGCGCACCTCAAGCTGAACCCCAAGAAATACTACTTGTTTCAGAAAGAGGTAAAGTACCTGGGACACATTGTAGGTGAAAGCGGCATCTGTACTGACCCAGAGAAGGTGGCAGCTGTGGAAAACTGACCAGTTCCAACTTGTGTGAGAGAGCTACGGAGTTTCCTGGGCTTGTGCACCTACTATCGGCATTTTGTTAAAGACTTTGCAACGATAGCTGCACCTCTTCACAAGCTGTTGGGAAAAAGGCAGAAGTTTGCATGGACAGCAGAGACTCAGAAAGCCTTCGACAAACTCAAGCATGCACTGGCAAGATCTCCAGTATTGCCGTACCCAGACCAGAACAGCCATTTATCTTGGACTGTGATGCAAGTGACCATAGTATTGGTGGAGTCCTGTCACAGAAGAAGAATGACAAGGAGTATGTGGTTGCATATTACAGCAAGAAGCTCAGCCCACCGAAGTGGAACTACTGTGTGACATGTAAGGAGCTCTGGGCAGTGATGAAGAGCCTTGATTTCTTCCATCCCTACCTGTACAGGTCAAACTTCGTCATCAGGACAGACCATGAGCCACTCAAGCAGCTGAAAATGCTGAAGAATCCAGAAGGACAACTAGCACTCTGGCTCGGGAAGCTAGACCAGCACAATTATGAGGTGCGACACCATCCTGGGTTGGTGCATGGCAATGCCAACAGCCTGAGTCGTCGGCCTTGTGATCCAGAGTGCCGGCAGTGTAGTAAAAAGGAAGATCACAGTAAGAAATGCAGCCGTACTGCAATGACAGGGCCAGCATCAGATGAAGTCCTGAAGAGGATGCAGATGGAGGATGCAGATTTACAACCAGTGCTAAAGTGGCTGCAGCAGAGTACAGTGCAACCATCTTGGGGAGAAGTTTCCAGGTTAAGCCCTGCAACCAAGAGCTACTGGAGTCAGTGGGACCTTCTTCGCTTGAACAACGGACTACTGGAGCGGTAGTGGGAGACAGCCGATGGCCTCAAGAAGTATTGGCAACTGGTGGTTCCGAAGAAGATGAGATCCGAGATCTTGGATGAGTCCCATAACCAGATCACAAGTGGGCATCTGGGAGTGAAGAAAACTTTAAGCCGGCTGCGACAGAGGTTCTACTGGATTGGCATGTGTCAGGATGTTGAAGAGTGGTGTCGGGCCTGTGATGTGTGCTGTGCCAAGAAGGGACCCAAGAAACGTGGTTGCGCTCCTCTTCAGCTGTAACAAGTGGGTGCACCGATGGAGTCACGGTGGACATTGCTGGACCTTTGCCACTCACTGAGAGAGGAAACCGGTATATATGTGTTGCCATGGACTACTTCACAAAGTGGCCAGAAGCCTATGCCATCCCCAATCAAGAGGCTGTGACTGTTGCTCAAGTGTTGGTTGATCAGTTTTTCTGTCGTTTTGGGATGCCACAAGAGCTACATTCAGACCAGGGTAGAAACTTTGAGTCTGCTGTGTTCCGTGAGTGCTACAAGTTATTGGGGAGCAAGCAGACCAGGACGACCCCACTAAGGTCACAGTCAGAGGGAATGGTGGAGAAATTCAACTGGACCCTAGGACAAGAACTGGCCAAGTACTGTATAGATGGACAAACAGAATGGGACCAGAAGTTACTTGCATTGTTAATGGCATATCGGTCAGCATTCCATGAGTCTACTGGCTACACTCCTGCAAAACTGATGTTGGGCCACGAGTTATGCTTACCCGTTGACTTGTTAATGGGAAGACCACCTGGTGAAGAGCTGCCTACGGACACCTCCAGCTATGCGAAGCACCTTCAGGAAAGTCTGGCTGAGGTACATCATCAAGTGCGAGGAGCCATCAAGTTTTCTGGAGAAGTGATGAAGTGCAAGTATGATGCCAAGGCAAGTGAATTGAGCTTCAAGGATGGTGACCAAGTCTTGTTGCACAATCCTCAGCGTAAGAAGGGACAGTCACCGAAGCTGCAGAGTCCATGGGATGGGCCTTACACTGTGTTGGACCGCATATCAGACGTAACGTATCGGATTCGGGGAGGCAGGAAGTCTCGCCCAAAAGTGGCACACGTGAACCGTCTGTGGCAATACCATGGGCCAGGACAGTTCAGCTGGGACGTCTCTGAGGAATTGTGCTCAACTGCAGCCGAGGGTGTTGAGGAGGACCAAGGAGCTGAAGTTCAAGTGGATGGTGACAGTTCCCCAAGCGAAGAAGTGAATCAAGAAGAGGACCAAGACCTTCCAGGAGAAGTGGACTGTGTGGAGGAGCAAGGACATCATCAGAAGCAGCATAGAAGAAGGCCTCATAAGTTGAAGGATTATTTTGTGTATAGTTAGAGGTTTCAATTGTGTAGTTTTGTCGGGACGACAAAGAACTAGGGAGGGGGTACTATTATGAAGGGAGATTTGCCAGTTAGGTAGTCTCGTACCTTCGAGACGTTTCTGGTACCATAAGTTCCTGTATGAGTCAGAGTTGCCAGTTTGTCTGTTGTTTGTGAGCATAGTTATTTCGTAAGTTAAACATTCATTTATTTTTGTGCTCTTTTTCTTTATAATGTTTTATTTAAGTGATTGCTTGTTAAATTATGTAAACCAAGTTCGTATGGTAAATGATTTAGAGTGTTATGTAATGTGAGACAACTCTTAACATGTTTTGATATCCGAGTTGGCAACTGTTGTTCTGGTAAAATGTAGAAGTTTCGAGAGTAATGCAAGCTTATATAAGATGATGCAGCGACTATTACGAGTTGAGTCGGGTTTCAGTTCAGTGTGAGTGAAGTGCAGTCGGTTTTGATGCAGTTTGTGGAGAGTTGCTTTGCAAGCATTAAGTATAATTACTGTCTGTGAAGATTGTATATTTTTGGTACTTGTGAAAACAATGGCAAACAGTGATGGGTTATTGAAGTTTGTATATCATTGGAAGTTGAGAAAACAGTAAAGTGTTGAGCATTAAGTGTAATAAGAGTTAGTAAAGTGTGTGTAGCTCCAGTGCTTGTGAGAACAGTGAAGTTGGAAAGAATTAAGTGGAATTACTTGGAAAAAAAGGACAGTGAACTTTAAGGAGCCAGTGTTTATTTTCGCCTCAGCTGATCTTGTGTACTGCATGCCTAAAAGCTGACCATAAGAACAACAACTCACTGGGCAATGTCCTTCCTGTACTGTACTACTGCTGTTGGAGCCTGTGGCAGTGTGGGGACTGGGATGTAACAATACTAATACATTTAACAATACCTTCACCTTGGTACTGTGTTCTCTCAGGCCAGGCTCCAGAGAAGACGTTTTCTTGGTTGGGGTAACTATTTCAAACTACTCATTATATGTAAATATGTATTTATTTAGTACGAATTTAAATGTAGTACAAGAGTATATTGGTTTTCACACAATAATATAGGCGGTATAAGTGTTGTTCACTCACCAAACACATCACCATATGGCACCTTCCTTTAAGACATTATCGCCTCATCACTTCTGCTTGTTTCTTCCTCTGGCTCCTTTCTTCCTTTGTCCTCCACCTCAGGAATCACTTTTGCCTTGAATTTCGTCATTGGAGAGACCGTGGTGCGACATGTCTTTCCTGGCCAGTCACTGCTAACAGGTGAGTTGCTGAGAAAATGGCATGCTGGGGGTGGGGGTGGGGTCAGGCGGGGCCAGGCATTATCCCCACCTGGCGTTGGGTAGAGGAAGATCTCCCACATGTGCCTACCAAAAATCACCTGTGAAACTTGAAAAATGTGCAAGACGGACCTCACAATTGCAAAACACACGGATACATTGTCGGGTGTCAAAGTAACAAAACGTGGCAACGTATCCATACGTTGTTGGGACGCCTCAGGTTAACCTGGTAGTATCCTGTTTTCATATCTAGGGTGGAGAACCACTTGACATCTGACAGATTCCAGTGTGTCATCAATCCTTGGTAAGCCGGTACGCATCGTTCACTGTCACTTCATTCAGGGCTTGATAATCCACACAGCACCTTACCAAGCCATCCTTCTTCCTTACCAAAACCACTGCTGATGCCCAAGGACTGCTGGACTTTTCTATCACTCCTTGATTTTGGAGATCCTCCATCAACTTCTCCACATCTTGTCGTTGGGCTGGTGCCATCTTCGGTGCTCGCTGTTTATTCGGGTGGTGATCCCCGATGTCTATACAATGCACCACCAGATCAGTGCACCCCAGGTCTAGGCCTCCAGTGGAAAAGACATCAGTAGACTTTGTCAGCAGCTGCCTCAACTTCAGCATTTGTGAGTCGTCCAGGCATTGGCAACTCCTTGAAAATAGGTCTTCTAAGTGGTCTAGCAGATACTACACTTCTTTTACAGGCCTTCCTCTGATGCCACTCAAGGTCCACCACCTGGCACAGTCCCACAGATTCTCCCTCATTGATCATCTGTGGCTCACGTGAGAAACTGGCCACCACAACCAGCACTTCACCTGCACTTGTTTCCACCAAAGTTCTCCCCACTATCACTCCGTCTTTCGTCTTTCACTGCACATCTGGTTCCACTACCCCTAGACAGCTGTCAAAAGAGCTGCTCATCTTGCAGGGGAACAATACTTCTGATTTTGGGGGTATCACTGCTGTGCGGAGCACCCTCACCTGGCCACGAGAACTGGGACAGGAACCGACTTTCCTCGAACCATCAGCTTTATGGAGCAGAAGTCCAGCTCACATTTCATGGACATCAGACAGTCCAGACCAAGAAGGCAAGGATCCTCCATCTTGGCTACCCAGACTGAAAGCATGAGCTCTTGCCCTGCCACTTGAATCAGGACATCCAAGGGTCCCCTCATTTCTGTATGGTGCCCAGTTACGCCACACAGTTGTTTTGATGTCTCAGGCAGATACCGATGATGTAACACATCAGGCCTCACAAAAGTCTGCTATGAGGCTGAATCACTCACCAGGGAATGCATCTTGCTGTCTATTCTTCCAACTACTCACACACTGTCGATCACAGTTCTCTTGCATTTTCTCAGTGGTGGGGTTATGTGCAAAAAGCCAGCTAGTGGTTGCCTCTTCACACCAGCTTCACGCTAGCTTTCCACCTCTTTCTGGTCTTCTGTAGCCTTCTTCTTATCCCCCTTTTTCTTCTTTGGACACTCAGAACTGAAGTGTCCCACCTCACCACATGTCCAACACCCTTTTGTTGCATTCTTGGAATTCCTTTCATTGTTCTGTTCTTGCTCCTTCTTCCTTTTGTGACAATTCTCCTTCTTGTGTCCTGGCTTCCTGCAGAACCAGCAACCTCCTCTGATTTTCTCCTGTTCCTTCTTCCACTTGTAGCAGTCCTCTTTATGTCCTGGCTTTTCACAGTACCAGCAACTTCATTCAGATTTTTCCACTTAACGTACTGTACCTGCCCCTTTCTTGCCTTGAATCCTGCACTATGACCTGTCTGAAAAGTGAACGAACTGGACCTGACGTATGACTAAATTCTAGAGCCCTAGCTAGTGATTCTTGCATGCCTCTTGCTTGTGCCTGTTTCACTTACACTTTCTACTCTGCACTATCAAGTGCATCGATGAACTGGTCCCTCAGAAGAATAGCCAACAGGTTAAGTGCTGCTCCAGGTACGCCTTGTATGCCATACTCTCCAGGTCATGAGCAAGCTGCTGTAGGAATTCGCCTCGAGCCCATTCACAGCTGCGGAAAAAAGGGAAATGTTCCCCCGAACTAGCCCATACATCATATAGCCTTGCAAGGTGACAGGAGGCACTACCCCTCCTGGCACAGCAGCTACAAGGCGTGGCTCGAACTCACGATTCTTCGGTTCAGAGTCAGACGCTTTACCATTGAGCCACTCTGCTCCCCACACATAGCTCCGTAATCTTGCTCTGTAAACCTCAGTCTAGTACATGGTCCCACATCTGTATTCAAGTATTTCTACTATGGACTGATATCTGTTCCTCTCCTCTACTGACATCTGACCCATAATTTCCATTGCTGCTCCCTTGAGGCTAGCAGGAAGCTGTACTGCCCACTGCCTACCATCCCAACCATTCAGATCTGCAAGTAACTCAAACTGCACTCAGTAAGCTTCCCATGACACTTTGCCAACAAATTCCTGAGGTTTCCTTTTAACTGGAGCCCCATTATAGCCATGCACTTCACTGGTTTGGGGCCTAAAAATTGGGGCATCATAATTAAGTCCAAGACTTAAAACTTCTGCACTGTGATCACTGAGCCCTGTAATTCTACCTTTTGATGCTAGGGATTCGTCAAGATCCACCAGACGCTGTTTATTTTTTTCAAATGCTCCCTGTACACTAACCTGAAGTTCAGCAGTGCAATATTTCTCTACAGCCTCAATTCTATCACAAACTATCTTCAAATGTTCCATCTACATGCTTCAACTGGTCACCCACATACTTCAACTGGTCATTTACATGCTCTCTGCACTCCGCCACGTTATTGTTTATCTTATACTTCTGCTACTGTAGCTCAGCATATACTTCCAACTTCAACTGTTGTTGTTCTTCCTTCATTTCCCCCATGAAAGCATAGAGCTGTCCTTGCATCCTCATTAATTTTGTAACTCCCTCTGTTGCTCCTTTAATGCCTCTAGCTGTTCATTTTGTGCTTCTGATAACTGTTCTTTGATTTCGTGCCTGAGCTCTTTCTGTTCTTCACTTAGGGCCTGTGATTGTTCTTTGAGTTCTTTCTGTCCTTCATTCTGTGCTTGTAGTTGTACACTTTGTGCCTGTGATATTTCTTTGAATTCTTTCTTTAGTGCTTTATGTCCTTCATTCTGTGCTTGTATTAGCTTCATAACTGCAGCCAGGGACACCTCCTGCCCAGTTCTGCTCCTTGTCTGCACACGCCCTTGCTCCGTGTCGAAGATTAGACTCACTGCAGCACTTTTCTAATGATCCAAACAACTGACACCACTACTGCGTCCCCATTCCACACTGCCACAGGCTCTAACAGCAGTAGTTCAGTATAGGAAGGATGTTGCCAAAGGAGTTGTTCTTCGTATGGTCAGCCTTTCAGTGTGCATCAATGAGATCAGCAGAGGCATTGTAAATTAACACTGGCTTCTTAAGTATGCTGTCTTTATTTTCCAAAAATCACACTTAATGCTTGTCAATTTCACTCTTTTGACAAGTACCGGAGCTATACAACCTGCACTGACACTGAACTAATCTCAAACTGAAATGAAACAAACCCAAACCCCCTAGGCTCCTCCACCTCCTTATATAGCCTTACATTATCCTCGAAGTTTCATGTTTATTCTAGCACCTACAGTTACCAAATTTGAGACATCCGAAACATCTCAGCATTTCTTTACATTATATAACATTCTAAATTATTTAGCATACAAAGTGAGATAAAATTACATATTTTAACAGTTACACAAATAAAATATTATAGAGAAAAAGAGCATAAAATTTAATGCATAACTTACAAAATACCTCCACTCACAAGTAGCAGGCTTACAGGCAACTTTTTTTTTGGGGGGGGCTTAATGGCCATCACCTCCAATATGGGGCATTAGGCCAGCCAGGATGGATATACAAAACTGAAGCCACTCCCTCACGGCACAGCACTGGCTATCTAAGGGGCCAGACGAGGTGGGAGCATGTGGTAAAACATCCTGAGGTCGGCTAGACACACCTCCTTCCCCCTGACAGTCAGCATAGGTCTTATGTCCTCACCCTGGTCGGCAGCTTGGAGCAGATCGTAAAGGGTGGTATATGTCATCGCTGCAAGCTGGTACGACCCGGTGTGAATGCTGAGAGTCAGCAGGTGTCTATAGGAGGCTACGTCCAGCCAATTCTTGAGGTCGATGATGGGAGGGCGAGATGGGGTGCCCTCCTCTGTCTGGGGAGGGGGGGACTCATCAACTTCCTCCTCAGTTGAGGAGCCGGTCGACGCTTCCTCGGCCATGGAGACGGTATCAGTTGAGTCCCGCTCCTCCTCAGACATTGCTGGCGGCTGGTGGACTTCCGCTGTGGTCGTGGTCGTAGTCGTAGCGTTGTTCAGGTCCGGGGACAGGTCGGTAATCTGAGAGGCTGTCCATTGGTTGAGGGGGGCCTCTAGCCTAAGCCTCTTCCTTGGTGTCTGACGAGGAGCAGCAGATCGCGGCTGTGGTGGACAAGCCCGACGCTCCTGTCGGTAAGGAACAGAGTTTATATCACGAGCAAAGCACTCAGGGATGGTAAGGTGAGGCAGCCCACTCTCCTCAAAGATCTTTGGGAGAAGAACGCGCAAACCCCTCTTATCACCCCCACAAAAAGCCTTCGCCATTGCGATACACATCTCCACGATGAGGTTCATCTGTTCGGAACTCCCAGGATCCCTGGCCTGACGTCCCTGGGCCGTGAAGCGCTGCCGTGCATGGGTAGAACTCTGCACAGCTACACCACCCGGCCCAGTAACTTCCTGGGCCTCAGGACCCTTCGGGGTTCCAAACATACTAAACTCCACCGATTCTCCATCATCTAGGGAGCGTTGGAGGTGCCGTGGGTTTGGTTTAATGATTGCCTGGCGGTGCACAAAAACATCAACGCCAGTATCCTGGCGTTTGATGAATCCATACCCCACCATTATGTTAAACCAAACCACAGTCCCCTGGATCTTCTGGGCAGTAGGAGACTGTGGCTGGCTGGTTGCCCCCCTCAACGGGTTGCAGGCAACGTAAGCATGTCCATCTTGCATGGCTGCTCTGGTCGCTCTCTCACTGGCAACTCTCACTCATAACCGAGAAATACGAGAAATACTGAGAACCTTATAGTACTTCCTATCTAATAAATCCCACTTCCCAACAATATTATTTTTTTGGTACTTTATAGTTGATTTTAATGTCCCTGAACAACTTTGATTTCTCCAGTCAGTACCACTCGTGTTTCCAGCATTTTGTCTCCTAGTTTTATCTATAAGATTTAAAATTTTTTAAACCATGACAATTACTTAAATACTACGTCAGGCGGTAATTATCTCATTGTCTTAAGTAAATAAATGACCTGCTGCCATGGATTATTATATTCTTGCTCTAATCAGGCTATTTTGTTAATCATCAGAGACTTCCCATAACAGACAAGTTTGTAAACAATCTCCTAAAATTCTGTCTCTCAGTGATAGAATGAATTGAATTCGCAGTGCAATACCTGGCTATATTCTGCATGCCATTATTATGTCCAAAGTGTAAATAAGTACCAGGGCCGTTTACACACCGGAGGCGGGACCTGGGCAATGACGTTTTGATGAGGATGATGATCGAAAATGTGATAAAACAAAGGTGGGCCTAGGGCAATGACGGTTTGATGATAATGATGAGAGAAAATATGGTTTGAACAGCCACTATTGCACTGAAGAGGGCACACTGTCTACTCTACCAAAGTCGAAATAAGGAAGGTCTTTGCCATAAGCAGGTTTATGGGGGGGGGGGGATTGTGTAGCTGTGATGTCACATAGGGTTGAAAAAGAAAATGGTAGTGAATAGAGGCCATATTATTTATACCTCTTGCTGAGAGGTCCATTTTTCTTCCTCTAGAAAGTTTTATAATTTATATATGATGCTGACATTGTTATAGGGCGGTTGGAATTAAATGTAGGATTGTGAGAAGTGGTGAAATATACCGAAGTTCACTACAAGAAAGACATAACTTGGGCACAGTGCGATGCACTCGTCACGGTGACCCAGACCAGACTGGCGCCAAGTTCGATGGTGGACGGAGCAGCTGATCCCCCATGTGACGTCTTGCGCAAGGAGGACGCGTTTTCTAATGGAAGTGACAAGACCTTATACTGTACTTATCTAGACCTCCATTATATCCATATCTGTGTGTGTGTGTGTGTGTGTGTGTGTGTGTGTGTGTGTGTGGTTACTCAGTGTTTGTTGTAGTTACAACTTTTATTCTTGATATATATATATATATATATATATATATATATATATATATATATATATATATATATATATATATATATATATATATATTGGTGATAGTTGTAGAGTCTTCTATTTTTCCAGGATTTTTGTCTTTCATGTTGTTATCTATTGTTCTTAACTTCCAACTACTGTTTACCTACAGCCAGAATTGTTTCTGACCGGAATCTTGCTAATTCTGTTCTTCACTCTGTTAATAATAATTTCATTCATACTAAATGCTCTGAATTCTCCAACTCAAATTCTTCCCGCTCCATCTGGCATCTTGCCAAGAACCTTTCGAACAACCTTACCTATCATCCTTCCCTCCTCTTTTCCACCTTGATGGCTCTGTAGTTATTTTTTTTTACTGATAAAGCATAACTCTTCGCCCAGACTTTCTCCTCCAATTCCACCTTAGGTGATTTGGGCGCTGTCCCTTCATCATTTCCTCCCTCCGACTTCTTCATGGCTGACATTAGAATTTCTTCAACTGATGTAGCTTCTCCCATCACTGGCCTCAATACTAACAAGGCATTGGGGCCTGATGGGGCCCCTCCTGTCATCGTTAAGAACTGTGCTTCCATGCTACACCATGCCTAAGCACACTCGTTCACCTTCGTCCATCAGCTTGTACCTTTGCTTCCTGGTGGAAGTTTGCTCTTATTCATCCTGTGCCTAAGACGCATCGCCATTTCCAGCCCTCTATCTATCGCCCAGTTGCTTTAACATCCTGTATTTCAAAAGTTTTTGAGCCTATTCTTAACACATGAATTTTAAAGTATCTTTCCTACCACCACCTTCTTCTAGGCTGACAGTAGGGGTTCTACCACGGACGCCCCATTGGAGATTTTCTTACCTACCTTTCAGACTCCTGGTAATCCTCCTTTTAGGACTTTGGTTAAAGCTTTGCCATTGCACTTGACATCCCAAAGACTTTCGATCGAGTCTGCCATAAATCTTTAATTTCCAAACTGCCCTCTTACGGTTTCTATCCTCCTATATACACCTTCATTTCTAAGTTCCATTCTGGTAGTTCTATAGCTGTTGTTGTAAACGACCATCATTCTTCAAGAGCCATCAGTAGTGGTCTTTCCTATCACCATCTTCCTTTTATTCATCAATGACCTAAGCTGTACATTTAACCCTATCCACTCATATGCTGAAGACTCAACCTTACACCTTTCCATTCGGTTCCCTCAGCATCCATCTCTGCAGTTACTTATAAAAAAAAAAAAAAAAAAAAAAAACTAGGGATGAGGGTGTGGCACACCTAATGTCTGACTCGGCTCATATCCCTGATAGGGGTAAAATAAACTTGTTTTCAGTGCATCCAAAAAAAAAAAAAAAAAAAAAAGCTTTTACATCTTTCAACCTGACAAAATCATTCACAGCAGTATCCTCTAATCTATAACAACATTCAACCCAACCCTGCCGCATCTTTAAACACACTTGGGGTTTCATTCTCTCGGGATTTAGCCTGGAGAGATCATGTTTCCTCTCTTGTATAATCTGCTTCCAGAAGATTAGATGTGCTAAATCGACTCCATGCCTTCTTTACTCCAGCACAGTTGTTGACCTTATACAAGGGTTTTATTCGCTCCAGCGTAGAGTACAACTCTTATGTGTGGGAAGGTCTTCCCGCATACAGCTCTTCTCAACAAGGTGGAGTCAAAGGCTTTTCGTCTTTTCAACTGTCTTCCTCTTACTGGCTCCTTTCAACCTGCCTCTTCTGCACACTGTTGCATCTTTATCTCTTTTCTATCACCACTTCAATGGTCACTGCTCCTTTGAACTGTCTGCTTGCATCCTTCCACCATTAAGGCAGATGCATAGTACCTGTCTAGAAACGAACTCTCATCCCTTTACTGACCAACTCACTAATGCAAGAGTTAACCGTTACTCCCAGTCCTCTATTTATATGCAACAGGTCAACTCTGGAACTGTCTCCCTCTATCTTTATTTCCTACAGCCAGTGAAATCCAGTCTTCCAAACGCAGTGTGTCCAGGCATCTCGAAATGAACGGATCTTGAATCTGGCTCTCTGTTATCTTGTTTTTGTTTTTCTTGCAGGGAACAATCTTGCCGACTCCTGGTCTTTGGTTCCTTCTTTCTTACATAAGAAAGATGTCATAATCCCTTACTGCCTGATCGTTTGTCTTTGAGTTAGTTGTTTTACTGGGAGGGGCAGCAACCCATACACTGACATGTAGGGAACACGAATGGGTTGGTTTTATGGTTACCACCCAGCTTTGTGAATGGTTTCCTGGCTTACAGGAGACCATTAGGCTTGTTACTGTATGCAAAGCCACCTTAAAAGGAAAGAAGAAGTATTAAAGTGACAGGAAAGGTAGAAGAAATAGGAAGAGAGAAGGGCAGACACAGAAAATGAATGACAAAAGTGAAGTAAGAAGTAGGCAGCACTACATCAAGTAAGTGGTTAATTAAAAGTCTACAGTAATAGAAAAAAAGAGCATAGCACCACACACACACACACACACACACACACATATATATATATATATATATATATATATATATATATATATATATATATATATATATATATATATATATATATATATTACTGTAAATGAAAAGTAAATCAAATAAGTTAGATTTTCTCTATTTCGCTCTATTACACCTTGATGCATTTTAAGAGGAGACTCACTTGCCAGAGGTATCAGTAAGCTAAATCAGGATTAATCTCCACCACCTCTTGCACCGGAGTTTTGAATGCTCTCACACTTACAAACTATGACCAGTTGCCTAACTACCAATAGTGTTCATTCATTTTTTCTGACCCATTTGAAACTTTTTGAAACTTTTTCAAGTACCCTTTTAATCAGACTTTAATCGTTTTTTCAAACTATTTTTTGTACCTCTTTAAACTTTCTTTAAACTTAATCAAACTCTTGAGCTGTATGGAATAGAGGATATGAAATACCATATTTTAGTGTATAAATATATTCTTACACTTTATCATGCTCGTATTCTTTACACTCCATTGCCACGCTAGTTCATAGCAAATTTCAACCACTATACATGTACAAAAATAGGTATTCTCTTGAATTGGACCAAGGAGAATTTAATCTGCCCAGGAAAAGTTGTTGAGTTTCAGGAGCATTTTTTGCATTTTTTTTTTTTTTCAAAATATTTTCGGAAAATGGTACTCTTTTTGTAGTTATAAAGGAAGCACAATAAACTCTAATATATACCATGAAATTGGCATGTCTCATTGAAAACGCACGCACACGTGCCCGCAAATGCGCTGCTGCCACACACACACACACACACACACACACACACACACACAGCAAAAAAGTTTAAAAACTGATGAAAATTTCAAATTTCCAGAATCGAATACCAGTTTAACCCGCGGCGTCCCGTCGACGTTCTTTTACGTCCACACGTTTTGTCACTGCCAATCCCATCGACGTACATAAACGCGAAAAAATTGCAAGGTCCCTAATTTGCACAATTTTCAATTTTCGCGACTCATTTTTGGTACGTATACACGTGACACCTTCCTCAACAAGATGACAGGCAGGGACAATGCCTTACCCAGCATGACCTCCTCCCCCCCCCTGCATGCCATTGTCTCAGCAATTCACCTGTTATCAGTGACCTGGCTAGTATAGCCATGTCATACCACGGTACGAAATTCAGGGCCAGAGTGATTCCCCAATCAATGACAATGTGGAGGACAAACTTTACATAGCATTAGAGGAAGAAACAGTTAGAAATGATGATCAGGTAATGTGGCAAAAAAAGGTCAGGTATTAGTGAGTGAAACAATGCTTATAATGCCTATATTACTGCTTGAAAACCAATATACTCTTGTACTACATATAAATTCGTAACAGTAAATAAATAAATACCGTTTATGAGTGGTGTGAAATAGTTATTCTCCCATAGAACTCGTTTTCTTTGGTGCCAGCCTGATAGAAAACCCAGTAAGGTAAGGAGGCACTCCTACCTGTAATGAGTATTTTAAACCTCAGGTGAGCGATTTCTCTATGAATTTTCGATGTTTCTCACCAAAAGCGAAGGTTTGAGCCAAAAAAAAAAATTTCCTAAAATGGTCGGGGTTGGGGGGAGTCAGTGGTGGAAAAGTGGTCGGGATGGGGCGGGTTAAATCAAACTTTTTCACAGAATATATTAATTGTTTTCCAATCAGTCAGACTTTCTGAAAAAAAACATTTTAAACATTTAAATGTTTAAACGATTGAACATTCCTGCTAACTACAGTACTTTCATTTCATCGTGGCTCCCAGATGACCTTTCTTTTTTTTTTTTTTTTTTCATTGGAGAGACCTTTCGTGGTGAACAGGTTAGAAATTAGTAGTCTTTATTATATGTTTCCTTTTACATTATGCTTGGCACTGTTAGATGACGTTTATCAGTTAAGGGGAGACTTTCATACTGAGGACTTGGTAATAGTCAATATTTAACCCATTCAGTAGGATGACGTCAGTATTAACCGCTTCCCTGTAATGTTTTTTTTTTTTCCTTGCTTCCTTCAGATGATATCATTCAGTTTAGGAAACATTTTTTAAAATAAAAGGATTTTGTGTCTTTTCCTTAGCCCCTTCAGCATGAGAGATCTTTCCTGACCTGAATGAAATCGCCTGGAGACAACCAGAATAAAACACAAAGATTCCCAACATTTCCAAATGAATGCAGAATGACCTCCACACAGTATTAGAAAAATAACGAAAAAAGGTGTTTGGGATATTTCCACAACGAATCTACGTAGTCTCAAGCGAACTACTGACGAAATAACGCAGTGACACCAAAGTTAGAGTGCTTGTAGAAAGAAGGAGAAGAAAAAGAAGAAGTAGAAGACTAAGCTAATTACTGATGTCTACCGTAGTGTGGAGATCAAACAAGGTTCCCGGGTTGGAAATTTTGATATTCAGCCAACACTAATTGAATAGTATTATATTATTTTCTAACAATCGATTGATTAAGATTTTACAACCTTCACTGCGTAGGTTATTGTGTCCTAAGACACATGATGGATGACCATTTACTATATTCACTATTTTCATTTTATTCTTCCTTCTGCCAGATCAATTTTGTTTTCGACTGAGCCATCCGATTCAGTTAATTTTTTTCTTCCTCCTTATAGACAATTATAGTTAGCTAAACGGACCCTTTTTGAACTGAAGAAGATAAATACATGCTAAGTAAATCCCATCACAACATAATGGATCTCAAAATTTAATAAATTTGTCATGTAAGAGCAAGAACATGGCACAGTATTCTGTTTTTAAGGGTTCATTTCCAGCCAACTCTTTCATTGGAAACTGCTACCAGCACAACCACCATCATCATCATAACAGATACCACAGCCATTAACATCACAGCTGCCATCACAACATGGGAGTACTCTGTAGCACCAGTCGAGCAGGGGGGTACTCCCAAGGTGGATGGAAAGCTGATGACAGGGAGAGCTGGAGCTCCCATTTCATCAGCCCTTGGCACTAGCTCCTGACCATCCCCCATAGCTGAACTTTTTCAGTGTTTCAGTGACACAGAGAGTGGGCCAGCATGCTCTCCAGTACAAGTTCCTCTTACTGTCAACACCAGACTACATGCACATTACATACTTCATTTCCAGTCCAAAATTTAACAAAAACAATGGCATCTAATAACCAAGCCTCAGAGTCCCCAGGGGGGAGGGGCCATAAATGCCTCCACCACCCTCGCCTTTCCCGGCGACGACCCAGCAAGATGCCTGGAAACACTGTCTGGCTCACTTTTTCTCCATTTCTGCAACATTCACAGCTTTTCCTCAAACTTTCTCGCTATTGAGCACCACCTCTCCTCCTCTAAACTTTACAGTACCTTCTCTTCCTAACTGAGACTCAGCTGTCTGAGGCAACTGATAACAAACCCTTCTCTGTATCCTCCTACTTTCTCTCTGCTCGTTTCAAAGCCAAAGGAGGCTGAAATGCATATGTATGCAACGACATATTTTGCTCTCATGTTCCTGAACTTGAATCTTCTGAATTCCCTACTCTCTGACTTCTGCTTTCCTGTCATTCTCTGACTAAATATATCTGTGCTGTTATCTTATCCTCTAATTCTACTGGCTATGAAAAGTTCTTCGACTATCTTACTTCTAAGATGGAACACATCCTAACCATTTCTCCTTTCTCTTAAATCTCCATTCTAGGAGATTTCGATGTTCACCACCACCTTTGGCTTTCCTGTCCTTTCATTGATACACGTGGTGAACATGCCTACAGCACCCTATCCGAATCCCTGACTGCCTTGGAGAGATTTCCAACATTGAAGACCCTTCCATACAACTAATCCTTCTGCTTACGCTGTTAATCTTTCCTCTCCATTGGGCTCCTAAGATCAAAACCTTATCACCTTAACCTGTCCTATCGCTCCAGCAAGACCTGTGGACCCTCCCAACAAGTGTCGGTTGTGGCATGTTGTAGCTGCAGATTTGAGAGGCCCTCAGGCAGTACTTCTTTGATTTTCCCGGGAATGATTATTGCTTCCATGGTCATTAGCCATTTGAGTGTGCCTTGTGCATTACAAAAGTTAGTCTTTCCGGCATGGAAGCTTACATTCCTTTCTCATATCCTGTGACTATTGCACAAAAAACAAAACAAAAAATAGCTTAATCATGCTTGTTCTAAAGCTGTCCACAAGGAGAAGGTCCCAGAGCCAACCCACCTCTGAATCTCCTCTCTTTTATGTTTCGGCCCGAAACAGTGCTAAGTCGGTTGTTTGCTCTGCTAAAAATAATGTATTTTGTATTCAGTGATTAGAACTCTGCAATTCGAATTCTTCCCTCTCCTTCTGACACCTTGCCAAAAATCATTCTAACAACTTTACCTCATCATCCATCCATCCTCTTTTCCACTCTAATGGTTCTATAGCTATTTCTTCTACTGATAAAACGGAACTCTTTGCACAGACTTTCTCCTCCAGTTCCACCTTGGATGATTCTGGTGCCGTTCCTCCATCACTTCCCCCTTCTGACTTCCTCATGGCTGACATTTAGATTTCTTCAACTGATATTTTTTTCTGCCATCACTACTAACAAGCATATGGACCTCAATACTAACAAGCATATGGGCCTGATGGGGATCTTCGCGTTGTCCTCAAGAACTGGGCTTCTGTGCTTACACCCTGCCTAGGTAAATTCTTTCACCTTTGCCTATCAACCTGTACCTTTCCTTCTTGCTGGAAGTTGGCCCTTATTCAACCTGTCCCAAGGATGGGTGACCATTCCCATCCCTCTAACTATCGCCCAGTTGCTTTAACATCTTGTATTTCAAAAGTTTTTGAGTCTATTCTTAACAGAAAAAAATTTAAAACATCTTTCCTAACACAACCCTTTTTCTGATCGCCAGTATGGGTTCTGTCAGGGACGCACCACTGACGATCTTCTCACCTATCTTTCAGACTCCTGGTCATCCTCCGTTCGGGACTTTGGAGAAAGCTTTCCCATTGCATATATATATATATATATATATATATATATATATATATATATATATCATCATAATCAGCCATTACAAGTCCACTGCTGAACAAAGGCCTCCCCCAACCTTCTCCACGGATTCCTTGACTGAGCCAATCTTTGCCACGTTTTCCCTGCAAATTTCTCAGTCTCATCTCTCCACCTCCTGTCTGGCCTTTTTCTGCTACACTTACAATCTCTTGGTGTCCAGTCAGTCAACCTCTTGCTCCATCGGTTATCCCTTATTCTTGCCACATGGCCTGCCCACCTCCATTTCTGTTCTTTTATAACTTCTATAATATCTCTGACTTTAGTGTGCTTTCTCACCCAAGTTGATTTTTTCCTGTCTCTTTAAGATATTTTCAACACTGACCTTTCCATTGCTCTCTGAGAACGGATTAATTTATTTTCCATCGATTTTGTCAGTTTCCAGGTCTCACAATCGTACGTCAGAGGTGGAATTATACATTCATTATATACTTTTCCTTTCATACGAAGTGGCAAGCTACTTCTCATAATGTCTCTATGTTTACCAAAAGCTTTCCATCCAATTGTAATGCGTCTATTTATTTCGCTATCATTATCTTTCGTTAATTTTAATATTTCTCCCAAGTACTTGTACTCCTCGACTCCTTCAAGAATTTCTCCGCTTTTTCTGATGACGCTCGTTGGTGTATTTCGATTCAGTATTACTTTAGTTTTACTCCGGTTCATCTTTAGCCCTACTTTGAGACTTTCTCTGTTCAGGTCATTTAACATTTCTTGCAATGCCTCTGCTGTTTCTGAGGTTACGAAGATGTCATCTGCAAATCTTAAATGGATTAGCTTTTCTCCATCTATGTTCACTCCTTTGTTTTCCCAGTCTAGCTTTCTGAAAATACTTTCTAGGCATGCTGTAACTAATTTTGGTGGAATTGTATCTCTCTGACACGCACCCTTCTCAATCGTAATTTTTCCCTAGTCCTTATGTAGTTTAACTGGAGCAGTTTCCTCTTGATATACGTTCTCGAGCAGTTTTGCAATGTTCTCATTCACTCCTTGTTCTCGCATTGAATATATAATTGCTATGTACTCCACTGAGTCGAAAGCCTTTTCGTAATCAACAAAACCTAAGCACAGTGGTTTATTATGTTCCGTAGTTTTCTCAATTAGCTGATTCATTGTATGTAGATGATCAGTAGTCGAATACCCGCTTCAGAATCCTGCCTGTTCACGAGGTTGGTTTTCTTCCAAATTTGTAGTCATTCTGTTCGTAAGAACTTTAGTGAAGAGTCTGTAAATGACTGATAAAAAGCTGATGGGTCGGTAGTTACTAAGATCTTTTGAGTCACCTTTTCTGTAAAGTAAAATAACTATACCATTACACCATGTTTTGGGAATTTTCTTTTTTATACATTCAGTAAATAAGTGAACGAGCCTATTTTGCACTTCTACTCCTGCATCCAGCAATAAATCTGCTACTATTCCTTTATCTCCTGGAGCTCTCTGTCTTTTCATATTTTTAAAAGAAATATTAACTTAGTCTGGTTTTACCTAAGGTATTTCACTTGTCAGCTGAAAAGTTAGTTATTGGTACTACGGTCTTTGATGCATACAGTTCTTTGTAAAATTCTTCATCTCTCTTCAACATTTTATCTCTGCATTTAGTGACTTCACCGTTTTTGTCTTTCAGTGATGTAATTTCTTGCTTTCCTAGTGCCATTTTAATACGGACCTGTTTCAGACCTTTCTCTTTTTTGATGGTTTCTTTGATGTGATTCGTGCTTCTCTTTCTTTTTTCTTCTCTTTGTCATATGTTGATATGCCTATTTAATTCTGCTCGTTCATTTTCAACTTTCTTAGTTTTTGCTTTCATTTCCTTCCTTTTTTTCATAAGCTCGAATGTCTTCTCCGAATATTTGTTGCCTTTGGTTGTATTAGCTTCCTACTACCTCCGCTGATTCTCTAAGCACTTTTGTTAGTCTGTCATTCAGCTCATCAATGTGACATTCAGCATTACTTAGAGCCTGAAATATGTTCCTTATTTCCAATTGAAAGGCTGCCTTGTTTTCATTTACTTTTATTGGGCATATCTTTTTATCTTTAATCATCTTCTTTCTTTCACTTCTGAAATTGAATCTGGCTGTACAACCCACCATTCTATGGTCACTTCCGATATTTACCTTGTTGATACCTGTGACACATGTGATCGTGTTATTCTTATCTGCTACAGTATAATGAAGTCGATTTCATTCTTTGTTTCTCCATTTGGGCTTCTCCAGGTCCACTTTCTCCCTGTTCCTTTGTGAAAGAATGTGTTCATTATTCTCATGTTGTACATATCAGCAAAGTTTACCCGCATTTCTCCTCTATCGTTCCTGTCTCCCACTATAAATTTTCCCGTACATGCTTCTCCAGTTTTTGATTTCCCAACATTTGCAATGAAGTCTCCCGTGATTATAGTATATGTGGACTTTTATTCTTCCATAATCTGGGCGATGTCATCATTGAATGTTTCTCTCTCTTTATCTGAGCTTTGAGCAGTTGGTGCATATACTAGTATTACTTTCAGGGTATATTTTTTGCAGTCTAATCACCACTGCTGCTCTGTCAGATACACTGCTGAATTTAGCAATGTTGTCTACAGGATTTCTGGTAATTAGAAATCCTACGCCACTAACTCTTTCATTTTCCCTTCCTTTGTAGTAAAATAGGTGGTTGCTGTCTTCGACCTGAATTATTTTTCTTCTATTCTGTGAGTCTCACTCAAACCTACAGTATCCCAACTAATGTTTTCCAGTTCAGGCATTAAGTTATTAAGTTTGTAATCTTTTGCGAAGCTTGTTACATTGTATGCAGAGATCTTTATGGATTTCAGATTGTTTAATATCCCAGTCTCTAACTTTCCAACACAGTGCCTACTCACTTTCCGTGGCACACTGCCAGTAAGCACAGAAGGCAGTGCGGTTGGACCTTAAGTAGACGATGATCCAACGGGAACGCCCATTGAATCATTTGCAATAGAACTCATGTGTGGTTGGGAGGATTGTGGCAAATAATCACACCTCCCTGCCTCATTGTTTCTGGTGAGATGTAATTTTTTGTGCCGCCTTATTCATTATATTCGGTGGAGCCCTATATATCTATAGGGGGTCCCATGTTCGCGCCATCTAAGACGGTACCATGTATATCTACAAGGCCTTCTCCTATCCGCCACCCGGGGACCTGCCAGGTAGCAGTGGGATCTTGCCGCTGGATATATATATATATATATATATATATATATATATATATATATATATATATATATATATATAAATAGATAGATAGATAAATCCAGGGGCAGGATCCCATTGCTACCTGGGGCGTTTCCGGGTGGCGGATATGGGATGGCCTTGCAGATATAGGAGGTACCGCGTTAGACGGCGTGGACCACGGGAAATCATATAGATATACAGGGCTCCACCGAATACACTGAATAACGTGGCATAAAAATTGCATCTCAACAGAAACTCTGTGACAGCGAAGTGAGATTATTAACCACAATCTTCTGAACCAAACATGAACTCTATTGCAAATTATTTGACAGGCATTCCTGTTGGATCATTGTCTGCTAAAGGTCCAGCTGCACTGCCCCCTATGGTTACGGGCAGAGTGCTGCCGAAAGTAAGTAGGCACTGTCCTGGCAAATTAAGAGTCCAGGATAGTAAATAAAATGAAATCCATAAAGATATATACGTATAATGTAAGAAGCCTGACAGAAGAGTACAAATTTGATAACTTAATAACTGAGTTTGAAAACATTAGTTGGGATATTGTTGGTCTGAGTGATATCCAAAGAAACGAAGAAAAAGTCATTCAGCTCCAAGAGGACAACCACCTATTTTACTACTGAGGAAGCCAAAATGAAAAAGTTAGTGGTGTAGGATTTCTAATTAGCTAAAACCCTGCGGACAAGATTGTTAAATTCAACAGTGTATCTAACAGAGTAGCTTGGACTGTAATTAGACTATGCAAAAAATACACCCTGTAAGTAATGCAAGTATATGCACAGACTTCTCAAAGCCTAGATAAAGAAATAGAAACATTCTATGACGACATCCCCCAGATAATGGAAGAAGAAAAGACCACATATACTAAGATCATGAAAGACTTCTAAGCTGAAGTTGGGAAATGGAAATATGGAGAAGCCTGTATGGGAAAATTTGGAGTGAGAGAAATATGATAGAGGAAAAATAGTGGTAAATTTTGTTGGAACGTATAACATGAGAATAAAGAACACATTCTTTCACAAAATAACAGGGAGAAAATGGACACTGAAAAGTCCAAATGGAAAACAAAGAATGAAATCGACGTCATTTTAGCAGACAAGAATAACACGATCATTAATGTCACGGTTATCAAGAAAGTAAATATGGGAAGTGATAATGCAGTAGAATGGTGAGTTGCACAACCAGATTCAATTTCAGATGTGAAAGAAAGAAGATGATTAAAAATAAAAAGATATGACCAATAAAAGTAAGCGAAGACAAATCAGCCTTCCACATAGAAAAAACAGACAGATTTCAGGCTCTAAATTACGTTGGGTGTGACATTCATGATTTGAATGACAGACTAACGAAAGTGCTAAGAGAATCAGCGGAGGTAGTAGGGAAAGCTAATGCAATCAACGCCAAGAAGTCTTCGGAAAAGAGACTGGAGCTCATGAAAAGACGAGAGGAAATAAAAGTAAAAACAAAGAAAGATGAAATAGAACAGGGAGAACTAAATAAGTTTATCAACACGAGACACAGAGAAGAAAAACGAAAGAATAACATGGATTAGATAGAAAAAAAAAAAACAATCAAGAAAGGAAAAGTTTGAAACAGGTCCGACGTAAAATGACCCTAGAAAAGCAATTGATTATGTCAGTGGAAGCCAAAAAAGGTGACATCATTAAATGCAAAGATAAGATGAAGAGATTCCTAGAATTTTACAAAGAATTGTATACATCAAAGACAATAGTAGCCTACCAGGAGCTATCTTTTCAGTTTACACAAGTGAAATACCTGACGTAACACTAGAGGAAGTAAACATTTCTCTTAAAAATATGAAATAAGGGAATGCCCCAGAAGAAAATGGAACAGTAACAGATTTATTGTAGGATGTAGGAGTAGAAATACAGAACAGGCTCGCAGGCTTATTTACTCAGTGCATATAAAAGAAGAAAAATCCCAAAACATGGTGTAATGCAATAGGTTCTGTACCTTACAAAAAAGACGACACAAAAGATCTTAGTAACTATCGACCCATTAGCTTATTATCAGGTATTTTCAAACGCATCATTAAAGGCCTTACAAGCAGAAAAAGAAAAAAAAAAAAGAAGAAACGAACCTCGTGAACAGGCAGGATTCCGAAGTGGATATTCAACTACTGATCATCTACAGTTAATGAATCAGCTAACTGAGAAAACTAGAGAATATT
This sequence comes from Coenobita brevimanus, assembly GCF_032717465.1. Classification (NCBI taxonomy): domain Eukaryota; kingdom Metazoa; phylum Arthropoda; class Malacostraca; order Decapoda; family Coenobitidae; genus Coenobita; species Coenobita brevimanus. Next base: position 8,027,323 of record NC_137006.1, read on the forward strand.
ATAAACCGCTGTGCTTAGGTTTTCTTGACTACGAAAAGGCATTTGACTCACTGGAGAACAGAGCAATTATCAATCCATTGCGAGAACAAGGAGTAAATGAGAACATTGTAAAACTAATCGAAACTATTTATAAAGGAACTGCTACAGTTTAATTGCGGTACATAAAAACTCGGAAAAAAGTGAGATTGAGAAGGGCGAGCGTCAGGGAGATACAATTTCACCAAAATTATTTACAGCATGCCTAGAAAGTATTTCCAGAAAGCTAGACTGGGAGAACAAAAGAGTAAACATAGATGGAGAAAAGCTAAACCATTTAAGAGTTGCAGATGCATCAGAAATAGCAGAGACATTGCAAGAAATGTTAAACGACTTGAACAAAGATAACATTAAAGTTGGGCTAAAGATGAACCGGAGCAAAACTAAAGTAATATTTAATCGCAATACACCAAAGAGCGTAATCAGAATAAACGAAGAAATTCTTGAAGAAGTCGAGGAGCACAGTTACTTGAGGCAAATACTAAAGGAACGAAAGACTATGATTCCGTTATAAAACGACGCACAGAACCTAACCTAACTTAACCAAGCCTAAACTTAACGTAGATTATCCCAGCCTAACCATCAGTAAGCGTAGCCTAATTTAACCTAGCCTTAATTAGTCCACCCCAGTTCACACTCATATCACGAATTGACAAGGGATTTAATGAAATTTCCAGTTTCACAAATTCACTGAAATATATATATATATATATATATATATATATATATATATATATATATATATATATATATATATATATATATATAAATATATATATATATATATATATATATAAACAGAGACAGACTGACAGACAGAGAAAAAGATATTATAAACATATAGATAGATATGATAGATATGAGTACAAAATCTTAAAGAATCATCTATAATTAAATGTAAATTTGCGGTATCTATTAAATTCAGTGTGTGTGTGTGTGTGTGTGTGTGTGTGTGTGTGTGTGTGTGTGTGTGTGTGTGTGTGTGTGTGTGTGTGTGCAAACTGAAAAAAGGATTGCGATGAAAATCGACATGATGACAGAAACTGGTTTCCAGGTGGACTCGGTTCAGTTTCATGTCGATTGAAATTTTCTAAAAGGGATGTTTAGGGCTCTAGTTATTGTCTCCGTTGGTGTTATATGAAGCGAAACATATTGCGGGACGTTTCCATGGAGTTCCATGCGCCTCACTGGGGCAAGTGCTTCTCATCCCGCTAGGGCGGCAAAGCACTTTCCTCCAAAATGTAACACAGTTCAGAAATGGCCCTCAATTGAGCCACTGCTGAGCGGTCTGTTTGGGCCACGATGTTTAATATACAATATTCCTTTGTGTGTGTGTGTGTGTGTGTGTGTGTGTGTGTGTGTGTGTGTGTGTGTGTGTGTGTGTGTGTGTGTGTGTGTGTGTGTGGTGTGTGTGTGTGTGTGTGTGTGTGTGTGTGTGTGTGTGTGTAGCGCAGCCGAAACTGGAAATCGGATATTGCTGAAACTTGGCAGGATGGTTGGAAGCAGGTCACAGATGGACCCGTTTCATCTTCATGTCGACTGAAATTTTCTAAAGGAGTGCTGTGACCTCTACTTGCTTCTATTTTTTAATGGGACAAACTATTGATTCGTGAACCACTTGCTCCTGCGTCAACGGATTAATCGTTAGCTTAGAGCCAAGCGAAGCTTAGTCTAGCAACGGCTACACAATTGAAAAGTTTATTGGATTGCTCTCTCAGCCTTGCTTCCCGTGGTAAAATCTATTAAATTATATAAAGCTCTCACATCCAGTAACTGGAAAACGCAGTCAGAAAAAGCATCAGACGCTACAAACCATCAGAGTACTTACCGAACTGGGCAAAACATCCACTCACTCCTCATGAAAGCCACTGACATTTTCCTGGAGAGAATAATCAGCTTTGACATTGTGTGTGTGTGTGTGTGTGTGTGTGTGTGTGTGTGTGTGTGTGTGTGTGTGTGTGTGTGTGTGTGTGTGTGTGTGTGTGTGTGTGTGTGTGTGTGTGTGTGTGTGTGTGTGTGTGTGTGTGTGTGTGTGTGTGTGTGTGTGTGTGTGTGTGTGTGTGTGTGCGCGTGCTGAGCCCCTTTTTGATATCTGAAATAGGATGATGATGATGATAATGATGACGATGAGGATGAGGAGGAGGATGACAATGATGGTATGATGATGGTTATAATGATGATGATGATGATAACTGTTCTCCCACACCACCCCTACCCATCTCTCTACACTTCTCCCCCCTCTTTCCTCTGTTCCCTCCCTCCTCTTAACTGAACGAAGCGGAAATTTAAACGTAGTGAAGTTGTTGCAGCGGAAGAAAGCGAGGGCGTCTGGGCTGTTCGATAATGCCACCCCCCGTCCCTACCTTACCCTCCTACTCACCCCAACCGCTCACTTAGCCACCTAGCCATCCACCCACTCATCCATATAACCTCCCAAACAACTACTCACCCAACCAACTATACTACTAAACCAACTATCCATCCCCCCATTCCACTCAAACGTACCCATTTCCCAGCTTATCCACCTACCTCACTCACCCACCAACACATCCACTATTCTGCCTTGTCACCCACCCACCAACGCACTCACAAACATATTGTACCAACCCCAATGCCCACCCTTCGTCTTCTCATCCATTCATCCACTCACCAGCGTTGGATGTAACGCCACTATAAATACTGTAATGACCCTACGCAGCAGAGCTACTTTTTAATTCAAAACTTCCCACATCCCTATGGAAAGTTTTGTTATTCTTGGCAAAACTGTAATTATTATCATTTCAAAACTGGGATACTTTAAAGGCTATTTCGCCTAAAGCCTTCAAAAATGGACCGCTTAGTAAGAAAGTTGTCCGTATCTTTTGGCCAAATATGGTGACAATCCGGCAATAGGATCTCCCGAACACAGAAAAATGAGTCACCCACATTATCTCAAGAACAGCTAAAGCCAGGAAGCTGAAGTTTTGCCACATTATAGCTTTATGATGGACGCACTGCGAAAAGGAGTATGGTTTCAATCTGTTCATTATTCTATGAGATCGCTTGGGGTAAGAAATTGAGACTTCTCCGGATATTCAGAATATCTCCTAATTTTCCATGAATGACTAAAGCTAGAGCCATCATACTTGGTGGACTTTTAGACTGTCATGACCTAAAGCCCGTGTCACACGCCAGTACGAATTGCCACGAATCAGGATGGCTTGCCAAAAAAAAATAAGATTTTTACTGTTCGCCCAAAATTCGCCTATATTCGTCTCTCGATTCGGGAGACGTCGGACGTGGCCAAGTTCGGCAAAAAAATAAGAGGCTCCTTTTTTTTGAGGCGAATGTTCGTGGAAAAAAAAAAAAATCGTCCTGGATTCGTGTAACGTTCGTCTAACGTTCGTGTGATTTGTGTGGGGATCTGTCGTGATTCGGCTCAATTCGGCCAGTTTATCTTTGACCGAACTGAACACGAGTCACACAAATATCACTCGAATTACATCAGAATACCAAACAAACTGCAGCCGATTATTCGTGTGAGTCTTAACCCGGCCACATTCAGGACGAATGTCGTCCGAATGGCACCCAACTTGCACACGAATCACACAATTAGCACATGAATCGGGCCAGTCTAGCAACCGAACTGAACCCGATTAATCGAGTTAGCTTTCCCCGTAGGATGAATTCCGTCCAAATTGCACTCAACGTGTGCATGAATCCCACAATTAGCACTGGAACTGCAATGACTAGCACACGAACTGATTCCGATTATTCATGTAAGTATCCCTTTAACTATATGGTAGGACGAATACCGTCCGAATTGTGCTCAACTTGCACACAAAACACACGAAGTCAACATGTGACGCACTCCACTTGTGCGCAATTCACTCAAATTTGGCGCGAATCCACAGAAGATGCGTTGGTGCCTCCTCCTCCGTCGTCTGAGTAATAGCAGGTGGTACAAACTCAGTAGATTATTGGTAGATTTGACGCTGGTGTAGAGGGCTAGGGCCTTGGCAGCTTCGTCATAGGCAGTTGCGTAACTAGCTTCCAAATTTGGGGGGGGGGGGCAATAACGATATTCGGTTTGCTAGCTGTGGCAAGCGATGCGACCCCGCAAGCCCCTCCCCCCCAAGAAAGTTATGAGGTTTAACTAATCTTAGAGATGTGTTTGAGGCCATACGGGATAGGTATCTGGTCATATACTAAGGTTAGTGTTAAGTACTTAAACTCATTGACTAATCTAACTTATCAATGATTTGTTCAAGTAGCCTGATTTTAATCATAAGAACACACAAAGAAAAAAAGAAGAAAAAAAGATTATCAGTATTAATATTATCAAATGTAATATGAAAATCTAATGAACATTTTGCACAGCTACATTACTTACAAAAGTAACATGAAAATAGCTTGCTGCCGTCACGTTAGTCTACCATCATCACAAAGTATCAGTATTTACCAAATGTAATATGAAAATTAACTGAACATTTGCATTGCTAATTCATTTACAAAAGTAACGCAAAAAAAAAAAAAAAGTTTGCAGCAATCAGGTTTATCAACCAACATCACACAATATCAGTATTTACGAAATGTAATATGAAAATTAGCTGAACATTTGCATAGCTAAATTATTTACAAAAGTAACCTGAAAAAAGGTCACAAAGGCAACACCTCATTCCAACAACAAATAAAAAAGACACGAGAACATGCTGTGTTCCTCTAACCTCTTTAGAATACAGCAAAGCCATGAACCTGCAACATTCGCACACTACGGTCTAAGGGCAGAGTCCAGACAAGTTATATTCTGATGCACCGACGATACTGAGTCAAGTCTAGTGGCGACCTGACGAGCCCCAGGCTGGGCGGCGGGGTTAGTTACTGTAGTCAGACGTGTGCAGGACCTGTCCAGTTCAGTGCTCATACACTTAGTAAACACGGTGGGTGAACGAGATTGCCAGTTGTCGATGGTTGCGACATTTAATATCCTTTTCCCTGTAAGTTCTCAGATTTTCTTATGTAAAAATGCACATCTCCCTATTTCAAAAGTTGGAGGGGACAAAACCAATGATGTCCCCTCCCCCCAGTTCAAAAGTTGAGGGGGACGTGTCCCCCCTGTCTCCTCCATGAGGTACGCCCCTGGTCGTAGGTGACCTTGTTGAAGATAAGCTCCACAGACTCCATGGAGGCTAGTAGTGGTCGGCACGCGGGCAGGTGATCGAATGGCAGGTAATCAAAGGGCGCCCCCCAGATATATAGATGACACTGTTACAGTGGTATTGGGTTCGTGGTTAGTTCCAGTTATTTGTGTGATTCGTGTGCGTTTCGTGTACATCGTTCGGCTTTCGTGTGAACCTCTTGTGGAAAACGACCAACTTCGGCTAATGTTCGTCAATTTCTGTGTGCGTTCGTGAGGAATTCATGTAAAGTTCGTGTTGAATTCGTTTCTTATCGTATTTTGTTCTGGCTACGTTCGTGTGATTCTTACGGTTATCGTGTAGCGATTGTGTGGGGTTCATGGGCATTGTGTGAGGTTCGTGTGGGCGATTTTTCGTGGCCGGTTCGGTCAATGATTTGCAAATTCCGAGAATAGTGCAAGTCAGCCCAAGTCGTGCGGGTTCGTACTGTCGTGTGACACAGGCTTAACGTGACATGCTAAAGATCGATGGCCTTGACCTCAATGTCCCTATATACTCTAGTTCGACCTCTAGTAGACAATGACTGTGGGAAATTTATCTAAAACTGTCCCTGGACAATTTTACGGTGTTCTTGTTATTATTTTTATTATTATTATTATTATTAGTAGTAGTAGTAGTTGTAGTACCGAGTGGCTTTAGCGCATTAGTTTTTCTTTGGAGCAGTGAAACATTAGCAACGTTAAATTTCTAAGGTATTTCAAATAGTCCTGACTTCTCTTATTCATGTCGTGTTAGTGGTATGTGGTGGCGACCATCATCCACTCACTTGATGTAGTGCTGCTTACTTTTTCCTTAGCCTGTATCATGCTTTTTCTGTGCCTGCGCTCCTCTCTCCCTACTTCTCCCATCTTTCCTGTCACTTCTTATTGCTTTCATTTCTTTTACAGGTGGCTTTACATTGAATGACAAGCCAAATGGTTTCATGTAAGCCACGAAACCATTCTCAACGCTGGGCGGTAACCATATGACCAAACCATACGTGCTTCCTACGTGTCAACAAGTGGGTTGGTGGAGGGTTAGTGCCCCTCCCTGTAAAACAGATAACTCAAAGCCAAATGGCCACCTCTTACGGGATTATGGCGTCTGGCAATAGATAGACAGATAGATAGTCTGACACGAATCTGACAAGCCTGTGTCTGGTGCGCGCCAGCCACCAGTGGACCGCAGGAAGGCATGCCGTCTTGCACTATTTACAACCAAACTGTGGCATATTTGGTTATGAAAAACCTCATTGGTAATGAAGCAGCATGATAAGGTATTAACCTTGAATTTGCAAAATGAATATATAAATGTATCGTACATGATGATGATGATGATGATGATGATGATTGTACATCATCTTTCATCATTCGGAATGCTGTAGTTAGCAATATTTTTCTTTGAATATCATTAACGATTATAGTAAACGATAACTTGTCGTCTGATATATAATGTATATTTAAATCAGTAAACTTTCATGTGATGGTGAAGAGGCTAACTGGTATTAATATTCATTAAGTTTAGTTACATCTTAATTAGTGCTTGCCCAAAAAAATTTACAGGTCTAATAGCCTTACCATCACAAAATGTTTGCAGATACCATTATCTTTGTTTCCGTATCGTTATTGAGCCCACAATGAGCAATACTGACCAAATATATATATATATATATATATATATATATATATATATATATATATATATATATATATATATATATATATATTGTGTGTGGGGGGGGGGGCAGATAGAAATATATACTTCGCAAATATGTCTGTTACTTTCTTTCACCAACTTTTTTTTTCAGAGGGGAAAGGAGGGGAGATTCTTAAACAGGCTCATATCATCTACTGCAGGTACAGCTGTTTAGGTCACCAGAGACTTTTGAGTAGTATATCTGTATAAAATTTTGAAATTGCTGAGTTTTCTTTCTTCCGTAAAGAAAATCGTCCTGTGTTAGCCCTCATGAAACACCAGTGTATCCATATCTGTGAAAGGGATATATTCTCACATGGGCCGTATTGTACTTACGCAACACTTACTATACTTTCAATTCATTATTTTCTATTGCCAGGTATCGCTTATTACATACTGTTTGTGGCATTCCCTACAGTTTCCTAAGGGGGAACCACAGTGTTTTGTGCCAATCAGCTTCCCTATTATGACCTAGTAAATGAAGGACGGTATGCTATGTACTGAACGTACAGCCGCCCAAAACAAGTGATGACTCACTTGCTTTAAGTTTCGGAGAAAATTCCCTGATTTTGGCAACCTTTCTCTGTTTTCCATAACCTGCATGCCCTCAAAACCTAATTTATGGTGTTTAATAAATAAAAGATATTTGATTTTGTGGAAATCAAACTTAAGGTTCGTCTTCACCATTTTATATTAATAGTAATAATTAAATAGTAAGGAATATCTGGCACGTTTCCAGTCGCACCCAAGCATCCCAAAGAATAACGTTACTTATGATCACGAAATGAGGAGAGGTGTATCCATCCTTCATTGTCGTGCCCCCCCCCCCAGCACATTTTTCCACCAATTTAGTTTTTAGTTCTCTTCACTGTCACTCCATTTATGACGCCACCCTTTCAGTCGTCTATTATGTGATAGCCCTATAGATTTTATTACACTGTTACAGCTCCATCTCACACTGCCACAGACTCCAACAATGGTAGTTCAGTATAGGAAGGACATTGCCCAGTGAATTATTCTTCTTATGGCCAGCCCTTCAGTGTGCAGCAACGAAACCAGCTCAGGCATTGTAAACAAACACTGGCTTCTCAAGTTTGCTGTCATTATTTACCAAGTAATTACACTTAATGCTTGCCAACTACACTTCACTGTTTTCACAAGTACTGGAACTATACTAAACTGGCACTGAACTGACACTGTACTAAACTCAAATTGAACTGAAAACTCCTCTAGTCCCTTCCCCATCCTTATAATTATAAGCTTTCAGTATACTAGAATGATCTACTACATTCTCGGAGAAGCAACAGTTACCAACTCTGACACATCCAAAATATCCAGTTTTCTTACACTGTGTATCACAAACTGAGATAAAATTACATAGTTTAACCCACTGGCTCCCAGATTTCCTGTGCAAGGGATTTTGCTGGAAGGGTGCTAGGCGTAGCACCCTCTGCCTGTCGGTTCATAGTTGCGAACTTCATAGGTCCCTACCCTGGGGTTCCCTTCTTTATTAAATTTTGAAAATGCCCAGTTCTGTCCTATATTGAGGACACTGGGCACTAATGGGTTAACAAACAATGACATAAATAAAACATTATGGAGAAAAAGACCACAAAAACTAATGCACAACTTACAAAATACTTCCACTCACAAATAGGAAGCTAACTGGCAATTCTGACATGTAACCGAACTACAAGAATTACTGAGAACTGTCAGATACTACCCATCTAGCAAATCCCACTTCTCAACACTACTCCTTCCCAAGTCGTTTGTCATCCCAAGAAAACTACACAACGTATACAAACATATACCCATAATCCAAACTGAACATTAAATTTACACAAAATAATCCTTCAACTTATCAGGTCTTCTCCTGTGCTGCTTCCAGTAACGTCACTGCTCCTCCACACAGTCCACTTCTGGAATGTCTTGGTCCCCCTCCTGATGCACTTCTTCTCTTGGGAAACTGTCACCATCCTCTTGTACTTCAGTTCCTTGGTCCTCCTCAACATCCTCGGCTGTGGGAGAGCACAATTCCTCGGAGATGTCTCAGCTGTACTGTCCTGGCTCATAGTACTGCCACAGATGATTCACGTGTATCAGCTTTGGGAGAGACTTCATGCTTCTCCGAATCCAGTGCATTACGTCTGATAGGCAGTCCAACACAGTGTAATGCCCATCCCACGGGCTCTGCAGCTTCGGTGGCTGTCCCTTCTTCTACTGTGGATTGTAAAGCTAAATTTGTCACCATCCTAGAAGCTCACCTCACATACCTTGGCATCATACTTGAAGTTCATCACTTTGCCTGAAAACTTCAGAGCTTCTCACACTTGATGACGTACCTCAGCCAGCCTTTCCTGAAGATGCTTTGCATAGCTGGAGGTGGCTGTAGGCAGCTCTTCACCAGGTGGCCTTCCCATTAATAAGTCAATGGGTAAACAACTCGTGATCCAGCATCAATTTTGCAGGGGTATAGCTGGTAGACTCATGGGGTGCAGACTGATATGCCATCAGCAATGCAGGTAATGTCTGGTCCCATTCCGTCTGTCCCTCTACACGGTACTTGGTCAGTTCTTGCTCCAGGGTCCAGTTGAATTTCTCCACCATCCAATCTGACTGTGGCTTCAGTGGGGTGGTCCTGGTCTTCTTGATCCCCAGCAACTTGAAGCACTCACGGAACAAAGCAAACTTGAAATTTCTGCCTTGGTTTGAGTGTAGCTCTTGTGGCATCCCAAAAGAACAGAAAAACTGGTCAACCAACACCTGAGGAACAGTCACAGCCTCTTGTATCAGGATGGTATAGGCTTCTGGCCACTTTGTGAAGTAGTCCATGGCGACACATATATACTGGTTTCCACTTTCAGTGAGTGGAAGAGGCCCAGCAATGTCAACTGTGACTCTTTTCATCAGTGCACCCATTTGGTACAGCTGGAAAGGGGCACAACCACATTTCTTGGGTCCCTTCTTGGCACAGCATACATCACACACCTGACATCATTCTTCAACGTCCTGGAGCATGCCAGTCCAGTAGATCATCTGTCACAGTTGACTTAGAGTTTCCTTCACGTCCAGTTGCCCGCTAGTGATCTGGTTATGAGACTCATTTAAGATCTCAGAGTTCATTTTCTTCGGAACCACCAGTTGCCAAGATTTGCTGACGCCATTGGGTGTTTCCCACTGACACTCCAGTATTCTGTTGTTCAAACGAAGAAGGTCTCACTGACTCCAGCAGCTTTTCGTCACATAGCTGAACTGGGAAATCTCTTCCCAAGAAGGTTGCACTGTACTGTGCTGCAGCTACTTTAGCATTAGCTGTAAATCTGCATCCTCCATCTGCATCCTCTTCAGGTCTTCTTCAGCTGACACCGGCCCTGTTACTACAGTATGGCGGCATTTCTTGCTAAGATTCCCATTCCTACTACACTGCTTGCCATCTGTTCTTCCATCTTCTCGCACACTATCAGTCAAGGTCCTCTTGCATTTCCTCAGTGGTGGGGCTTCTTGGAAAAACGGGTTGGTTGTTGCATCTTGTCACCAGCCTTTACTAATTTTGCTCGTTCTTCTTTTTGCCATCCTTCATATTTGGACAATCATAGCTGAAGTGTCCCACCTCACCACATGTCCAACACCTGTTTGTTGTAATCGTAGGTTTCCTTGCACTGTTCCTTTCTTGCTCCTTCTTCCATTTGTAACAATCCACCTTCTCATGTCTTGGCTTCTTGCAGAACCAGCAACCTCCTCCAATCTTCTCCTGTTCCCTCTTCCACTTGTAACAGTCCTCTTTCCTATGTCCTGTCTTTTCATAGTACCAGCAACTTCCTTCAAATTTTTTTCACATCACATATTGCCCCTTTCCTGCCTTGAATCCCGCCCTACGACCTACCTGAAAAATGCTTCTTGCATGCTTCTTGGTTGTGCTTGTTTCACTTGCACTTTCAACTCTGCATTATCAAGAGCATCAATGAACTCGTCCCTCAGAAGAATAGCCAACTGGTTAAGTGCTGCTCCAGGGTACGCCTTGTGTACCATACTCTCCAGGTTATGAGCAAGCTGCTGTAGGGATTTGCCTCGAGCCTGTACACAGCTCTGGAATCCTGCTCATTAAACCTCAGTCTGGTACATGTTCCCATATCTGCGCTCCAGTACTTCTACCAGGGACTGATAACTGTTCCTCTCTTCTACTGATATCTGGCCAAGAGTCTCCATTGCTGCACCCTTAAGGCTAGTAGCAAGCTGCACTGATCTCTGCCTATCATCCCAGCCATTCTGAACTGCAAGTAACTCAAACTGTGCACAGTAAGCTTCCTAAGATACTTTGCCACCAAATTCTTAAGGTTCCTTTTTAACTGAACCCCCATGAACTTCACTGGTTTGGGGCATAAAAACGGGGACATCATGTTAAGTCCAGGACTTAAAACTCATTCTTTTTAAGTATGCAACCCTGTCATGCTACCTTTAGATCAAGATTCACCATACGCTGTCCATTCTTTTCATATGCTCCCTGTACACTAACCTGAGGCTCAGCAGTGCAATATTTCTCTACAGCCTCAGTTCTCTCACTAAATATCTTCACATGGTCAACTACATTCTTCAGCTGGTCATCTACATGTTGTCTGCACTCCAACACTATTCCCTCACTAATTTGCAACTAGTCGTCAACATGCCGTCTGCACTCCTTCACATTACTGCTTACCTCATACTTCTACTGCCATAGCTCAGTGTATACTTCCTCCTTCAACTGGTCCTGTTCTTCCTTCATACCCCCCATGAAAGCATCCAGATGTCCTTTCATCCTCAGTTGTAACTCCCTCTGTGGCTCTTGTAATCCCTCTTGAAGTCGGTCATATAATTCTTTCTGCTTTAATTTTGTGCCTGTAATTGTTCTTTGATTTTGTTCTTGAGCTCCTTTTGTTCTTTTTTGCCGCTAGCTGTTCACTTTTGCGCGTAATTGTTCTTTGAGTTCTTTCTACCCTTTATTTTGTGTCTGTAATTGTTCTTTGTAATTGAGTTCTTTCTGTTCTTCATTCTGTGCTTGTGGTTGCACACCTTGTGTTTGTAATAACTTCATGATTGCACCCAGGGACACCTCCTTCTCCTCCTGCCCAGCTCTGCTCCTTGTCTGCACCTCCCCTTGCTCCATGTCGAAGATTAGACTCACTGCAGCATTTTAGTTCTAAAGATCCCATTCCTGGCACCACTGTTACGTCCCCGTCCCACACTGCCACAGGCTCGAACTGCAGTAGTTCAGTATAGGAAAGATGTTGCCCAGTGAATTTTTCTTCCTATGGTCAGCCTGTCGGTGTGCAGCAAAGAGGCCAGCCCAGGCACTGTAAACAAACACTGGCTACTCAAGCTTGCTGTCTTTTTTTTTTTTTTTTTTTTTTTCCCAGATATTTACACTCAGTGCTAGGCAACAACACTTCACTGTTTTCACATGTACCAGAGCTATAGTGCACTAACACTGAACTGACACTGAACTAGACTCAAACTGAACTGAGAACTCCTCTAGTCCCTTCCCCATCCTTTAATAAGCTTCCTATATACTGTACTACGATGATTTACTACATTCCCAGAGAGGCAACAGTTACCAGCCCGGAGACATGCATAATATCCGGAGTTTTCTTACATTGCGTAACACTCAGAATTATTCTGCATATAAACTGAGAGAAGTTACATATTTTAACAAACAGTCACATAAAAAAACATAATAGAGAAGAGCACAAAAATTAATGTACAGCTTGTAAAATACCTCCACTCACAAGTAGCAGGCTAACTGGCAACTCTTGACTCTTAACCGAAGTACGAGAATGACAGGGAACCTTCCAGTCCTACATAACTAGCAAATCCCATTTCTCAACAACGTATTGAATTTTTATAATCAGCAGAAATAAGTACCTTTTTTACTTGGTCTAGAATTGCTCTATCCCCATCCTGAATGCCGAATATTAATAATATATGAATACTAAAGTATGATACTTCAGTAGTCAGAAAGAAGTGCCATGGAAGTACAGTAGTGTGGAGCCGTAGTACTGTCTTGCATCCATTGGACTATGTGACATGAGCTGCAAAAGGACGAAAATCTGGGCCTGGTTAAGGTTAAGGAGTGTAGTCGTTGTCCAATAAGTTCACATTTTCACTAAATTGAGTGGACAGCCTTCTTTGTTGCCCTTTATTACTCCAATGTTTGCTCACAGCACTCACAGTTTTGCACCTACGGCTTAGTTTTCCCACCTGAATTTCATCCTGGATATAGATTTAAATGTGGATAAGAATAGTTTTAGATGTTTATTTTCATTATTTGATGACACTCATGAATTGGACATTACTTTTAACTTGGGATTGCATTCTATGCAACATTACCCCCCTCCGTATTGTTGATATACAATGTAAAACAAGCATTATGAGAGTTTCTCCACATTTTAACCCTGAAACCATTTAGTGAAAGACTGTGCATTTCATATTCTTTTGTATGGCTAGAGCCTCAGCTTTAGTATATTGTGGTTTCCTTTCATGTAATGCGAGATATACACATTAACAACAAATATATATTAATTTTTGGTGTTGTTCACTTATATACTGTTCTTTTTGGTGTGCAGTAAAGGATATATAACTAATCTGTAGCAGTTGCCAGATGCCATTCTCTGAGGGAAAGGTACGGGGAATCGGGTCATCCCTTTTGGGGGCGTTTGTACACCAGCCTCAAGAGGGCTAATAATTTGTACGTGACTAATTAAACAAGGCCAGGGCATGGGTAAATGTTCTCTGTCTTATCGCAGTTGAAATGCTTTCTACACTATGCAGAGAAGTGCACCAGGTGCATTCCTTTTCAGGGCGGACGTGTGTTTCTTTCATCTTATTCCAGTCTACCAGTAGCCATAATGAAGCTGTTGCATGAGGTCTTCTGCATTTGGCAGAAACTGTATACCTTTAAAGTCAATGATTCACAGAGTAAGGAACATAATTAAACATTTCCCTTTGAATATCGCTCGCCTGTTTACAATTCTGGGAGTCAAACAAACCCGCACCCCCCGCCTCCCAAAGAAATATTCAGTGAGAGTGATAAACTTTGTTTGGCTCTCAGTAAGTTTTGTGGTCATGTCGTCACATTGGTCGTTTGTTGTCTGGGATGGAGAGTTGTGGGTAAAGTTAGGTTTATAACGTTATGCGGTACATGAATGTAGTCGGAAAAATCAGTTCCTAAGGCTATTTTGGTCGTTTCGACTACACGCAGTGTCATTGTTGGCAGTGTTGCTGTGTCTTCTGCTGCTGCTGCTGCAGAAACAGCCAGGTTTATCTAGCTGTGCACCCCATGAAATGTAGGTTGATTCCGCCTTTTTCATGTTGCACTTTCCTTCATTCTTGGAGGAGCAAAAGACTGGAGAAATGTTTGTATTACCAAGTACTTGGCTGCCCCTTTATATCGGCGTCATCGCATGAAGGTGATCCTCCCCAGTAGGGCTACCGGGTATGCACATAAATTTGGGTGTTTGACCAAGCTTTCTGCTACATGAGTAAATTTGGGTATATTGTTGATATTATGGAAATATTGCGAGTAAAGCTGGATACGTTGTCAGTATTATGGAAATTTTGTTAACTTTTTTTTTGCGGGGGGGGGGAGGACAACTTTGGGAATATAAAACACTTTGGATTTGTGAACATTTGAGGAAATGAGGGTAGTTTTGAGTATCTCTACAGCATTAAGTAAAAACTGACATAGAAAACTTGGCTATGCGAATACAATTAGACGTCTTTGAGTACAATAATACCTTGAAAACAGATGACTTTAATTATGCCATCCATAGACAAGTTTTATGGTATCTGGACAATGGTGCGTGTGTGTGTGTGTGTGTGTGTGGTTGTGTGTGTGTGTGTGTGTGTGTGTGTGTGTGTGTGTGTGTGTGTGTGTGTGTGTGTGTGTGTGTGTGTGTGTGTGTGTGTGTGTGAGAGAGAGAGAGAGAGAGAGAGAGAGAGAGAGAGATGCCTAGTCATATTACAGTAGAAACAACTATGGAAAAATTATTGTGTATAGCAAGAAGAAACTAAAGGATAGCTTCATTGCACATTAGAGGCTAGTGTCAGTATCAATAACATATATATAAAGAACACGCAAGATATACTGTAAGATAAGCAAAGAAAATCGTCAAGACAGATGTGCCTATAAGTCTCCTAAGTCCACGAAGTTTGACTCTCCCATAATTATCACCGCGGTTAGGATATCAATCGTGGCCCCTAATACCACTGGAAGCTCCCTCCCTCACACTGTGCCCCTCACTCACTTGACTCTCGTGTTCTTTGCACTCCCCATAAGTATATAGAGTAAGGATGGGCTGGTTTCACTGTTGGTGATATTTTTATTCAGATCTGCTTTAATATCTGCTCCTCTGAAAAGTTTTGGATTTACAGATACTTCTTGGGACCTCTTTATATTTATTCGTTTTATTACTCATTATTTTCACGAAATCGCAGTTGATTGTTGTTGTTTTTATCATTACTAAGCTTGGGTTTCATATTGTGTTCTGTCTGTTCAGAGCTTTACAAGCAACTGTGTCAGACTCCAGTTTACAATAGTATTTCATAATTTTTTCGGGGGTCTTTAAGTCTTTGTGCTAGATTCACAGCTGTCCTGTGTATTCAGACCTGCTCTCCTCTCACGTGTGGGCTCATAGTCATTGCTATTATTGTCTTCGCTTATCACTGATACCTTTTCTTCTCAAAAATGAAATATACTGCAGGTAACATTCGTTCATCACACCTAACGATTAACAATATACCCTCTCACTTCTTTCCCTCAGCGCAACTCAGCACCTCTCTCTCTCTCTCTCTCTCTCTCTCTCTCTCTCTCTCTCTCTCTCTCTCTCTCTTTAGAGCTGCTATATTTAATCTTACTCATAGTTACTCTCACTCCCGTAACCCTATGCGCTTGCAGACCGAATACTGTAATTATGATTCCCATAATTTCTCTCTCTCTCTCTCTCTCTCTCTCTCACTCTCTCTTTCCAATTACTATCATAATCTTACTCATAGTTACCCTCACTCTCCTAACTATGCACTACAGTATGTGCTTGCTGATCATAATTCTCTCTCTCTCTCTCTCTCTCTCTCTCTCTCTCTCTCTCTCTCTCTCTCTCTCTCTCTCTCTCTCCTACACATAATTTTTGCCATTTCCCGTGATATGCAACTTTCTCCCAGACCAAGGAACACACTTTTCACATTTTAAAAAATACTTTCCTGAAATGAATTGTCTGCAGGAAACTTTTGTCTCTGACAATAATGTATCACTGCGTGTGTGTGTGTGTGTGTGTGTGTGTGTGTGTGTGTGTGTGTGTGTGTGTGTGTGTGTGTGTGTGTGTGTGTGCTGTCTCATTCTTCATTACTCCAGCCCTTCTCTACTTTTGTTAAGATCGACAGGCGTTTTTTTATACTTTCCTTTAATTTTTTCTTTTCATTTTCGTGGCTATATCTATTTCATTTGTACTGAATGAGGTTCTTAACAAGAATAAACATATATCCGAAGGAAAATAAAGTCGTCCGTAAATATGTATTAAGTAATCTAAAATGCGTCAAAGAGCACATACTTCTGCTGTAATTACTGTTCCTACTTTTACGGCCTCACATAGTTAATTGTACCGTCGGAGTTTGCTATATTAAACAGCATCAAGAGTACATACCTCCGGCAAAGTCAATAAAATCTATTATTAATTCCTGCATCTGGGCTTGGGTCCACCTCAAAAGGCATTTAACTATCTTTGGCCCACAGGATATTTCATTAAAATCTGATGACGCCCTTTGAAGACATAAGCAAACAGATAAGGGAGAATACTGTACTTTTACAATTCATAGACTCTGTTCAACTTTTCTTGGCGGAGAGGAAAATATGAAATACGTCACCTTTACCGTTGTGTATCGGTGTATTTATACTTGATAACCCGTCCAGTCTGAGGATGTCATTTTCGTTTGATACTGGCTGTCACCTGACTTGTACTCACTTTACGAGAGTCCTTTGATTGGGAAAGGGCTTATAAGTGCTGTATCGAACCACATATCAACAGACTTTCTTATTTTCGTTAGCTTTGTGGGTGGGTGGGTGGGTGCGTGGGTTTAGATGTAAGAATTTCACAGGCATACTTGATTTCTGTGGTGTATGTACGGTGTATTTCATTGGGCACTCTGGTGATAACTTGTTCTTTTTTTTCCTGTTCCGAGTTTTATAGTGTTTTTAATACACGTGATGTCTTTGAATGTCTTTAAGATCTGAATAAGTGGATTTATGATTCTGCAATGATTTGTGTGATACATGTACGGTCTCTTTCACTGGACAATCAGTTGATAATTCTGCGTTTTCATGTTACTGTTTTCGGTTTCTATCCACCCCATTTATTATTACTATTCTGTTCCTATCACTGAGCTCTATTATACGGAGGGGCTGTCACATGGGTAGTGCCACCTAGTTTGGGTGCCCACCGCCAGGGGCCTAGGGCGGCGTTGATGGTGTTTATGCACCACACCCGACGACCGCGCCTTTTGAAATCAGCCGATGAATCCGGAAATTTTAGTAACACGGTCAGCTGCGCAGCTAATATATAGTGCCATGGTCCACTTCGCAGCATACGGAAGCATCATCAAAACAGAGACAACAAGCTAAGAATAGTGTTCCAATTGCATTACCATGGTGGAGACGACGAGTGGAGTATTTCGATGTGGCGGCCAAAGTTACACGTTCGCTGCGGAGATAGCCCCTCCATATGATAGAGCTCAGTGGTTCCTACCCACACCATGTATGGTTACTATTCTGGTTTCTACCCACCCCATTTAATATTGTTAGAAATGAAGCCGTGATGAAGGTAATGATGATGAGAATACTTCGAACGTCATTGCGTGTATTTCTGACATAATGAAAGTGGAGAGAAAAATATTATAAAAAATAGTACAAAGAGAATGACTGTATAGCTAATGAAAGAAAATACCAAGTGAGCGAGAAAGCGCTAAGTTAGGGAATGCCTATTTTCAAAAGTTTGCTTCTGAGATAATATCCCCTCACGAAATAATATCCCCTCACAAGAACCATTTCTCTGCAACTTGTATACTCGTAAAAGGCTAGGGCGCACGTTCGAATATAACCCCCCATATCATACCTGTGTTCCAAACCAAAATACTATGATATGAGAGAGAGATGGTTTTCTGACTCCATGTGGTTTCCCATTCATCTTGCTGTGGTCCCTCACCGTCGTCTTACATTCGTTAAGACCATGAAAACAATAAAACAATGTAAATAACTAAGCCGAGAAACCAAAAAAATAATCCATAGATAATTGGTTTAGATATAAACATAGGAAATTTTAGGTAAATCTGCGTAAAAATAAAGGTGAAAAGCTGTGGCAACGAGCAGTTGTTGGAGTAACCACATACAAAAAGAATCATAAAGGTGACTGCTAAAGAGAGGAGGAAAAGCTGCTAACCATAAAACATTGTACTGGAGAGGGTAATGGCAGTTTACAGGAACTGCTAAATCAAAGACAGAAATAAGTAAAGTGGTGGAGGAGGGTAGCCCAGGTGTTGATGAATATAGGATTTAGGTGTTGGGGAAGTGAGGAAGAGCGATCAGAGAGAGTGGGCCTTTTAAGCTAATGCAGAGAGAGGGAGTGTGGTGGTAGGAAAAAAAAAAAAAAAAGACAGTAGAGGGGAAAAGACATTCAGACAGACAAAAAAACAGATTGATAAAGAAAGACGTACACACAGAGACAAAATGCACTTACACCCTGCTAACGAGAGGTAGTTGTAATCAGAGAGAGAGAGAGAGAAGGAGGGGTGAAGATTAAAAAAATGTGGATAGGTAAAGTGAAGTAAAAACAAAAAGAGATAGACAGAGATAGACAGACATACATTCACCATTAGTGAATCAGATTCTCTCTCTCTCTCTCTCTCTCTCTCTCTCTCTCTCTCTCTCTCTCTCTCTCTCTTTCCACAATATATATATATATATATATATATAATATATATATATATATATATATATATATGACAAAGTGGCCAGAGAAGGACTGTGGAAAGTTTTGCGCATGTACTGTGTAGAGGGTAAGCTGTTAGGTGCCATCAAGAGTTTTTATGATGGTAATGAAGTATGTGTTAGGATTAATGGGCATCTACTTGAATGGTTCACAATCAGTGTGGGTGTGCGACAAGGTTGTGTGATG
>NC_137006.1:8051400-8208900 GCF_032717465.1 Coenobita brevimanus
AGATTTTGCCCTACGTACTATTGCTGGTAACCTATTCCATTTTTCCACTACGAGAATACGAAAGAAATTACGGTCTATATTAGTGTTGTATCACCTGCTTTGAGTTTCATTCCATTATTTCTAGTCACAGTATAATTCTGTATTTCGAACGATCAGTCATTTCGAACATCATTAAGAATTTAAAATACTTGTATTAGATTTCCTAGAAATTATCGTTTCTCTCTCTCTCTCTCTCTCTCTCTCTCTCTCTCTCTCTTTTAAGGGAGAAAGGCAAAACATAATTATTTCATTTCTTTAGCAGCTCTTCCTAGGGAAAATTTCGTAGCGATAGGATATTTTTGTGGCTCTGCATTGCACTCGCTCGAGTTTAGCCTCGTCATTAATAGTGTTCATGGACCAGTGATACACACAGTATTCTAGGCGCGGTCTAACTAAAGAAGTATAAATCTCAGAGATAAACTTGGCCGTTTTATGATTACAGTTCCTTGCGATGAAGCGGAAGATTTAGTCTTTTTTTTTTTTTCCTTTTTTTTATGCATGAAAGAAACCAAATCCATGAGCCCGCAAACTGTTCCTTCCAAGAAAAAAACAAAAACAATACAAAAGAAAGCCAAATTCAAGATCCGTTAATTTCGAAATGCCTGGACAGACTGCGTTTGAAAGACTGGAGATCATAGGAAGCAGGAAATACAGACGGAGATAGTTCCACAGTTGACCTGTTGCATAAATGAAGGACTGGGAGTAACAGTTAACTCTTGCATTAGATAGTTTGACAGAAAAGGGATGAGAGTTTGTTGCTAGACGGGTTCTACACACTCGTCACAGAGGTGGAGGGATGCAAGCAGACAGTTCAGAGGCGCAGTGACCATTGAAGTAGCGATAAAACAGAGATAGATGCAACATTGCGGCGAAGAGACAGAGGTTGAAGGGAGCCAGTAAGAGTAGGAGAGTTAATGAGACGAAAACCTTTGACTCCACACTATCGAGCAGAGCTGTATGTGGGGACCCTCCCCACACATGAGAGTTGAACTCTACACAGGGGCGAATAAAACCAGTGTATAAAGTCAACAACTGTGCAGGGGTAAAGAAGGTACGGAGTCGGCTTAGCACACCGAATCTCTTGGAGGCAGATTTTACAAGAGATGCAATATAATCTTTCCAAGATAAGTCTGTAGTGAATGAAACCCCAAGCAAGTTCATGGATGATGCAGGACTGAGCTGGATAGTATTAAACATTAGTGGGTACTCCTATGGAAGATTGTGTCGGGTTGATAGGTGTAAAAACTGAGTTTTTAATGCATTAAAAACAAGATTATTTTTACCCCAGTCAGAAATACGAGCCAAGTCAGACATTCGGTGTGCCATAGCCTCATCCCATGTTTGTTGAAGTAACTCCTGAGATGGACGTTGCAAGAACCGCATGGAAAGGTGAAGGGTGGAATCATCAGTGTTCATGTGGATAGGGTTAGATGTACAGCTTAGAAGGTCATTGATGAATAAAAGGAAGAGAGTTGGTGATAAGACAGAGCCCTTAGGAACACCACTGTTGATACATCTAGGGGAAGAACGGTGGCCATCTACAACAGCGTCTATAGAACGACCAGAAAGGAGGCTATAGATGAAGGCACAGAAAGAAGGATAGAAACCGTAAGAGGGCAGTTTGGAAATTAAAGATTTATGCCACACTCGATCGAAAGCCTTTGAGAAGTCAAGTGCAATGGCAAAGCTTTCGCCAAAGTCCCGAAAGGAGGATGACAAGGAGTCTGAAATGTATGTGAAAACATCGCCAGTGGAGCGTCCCTGTCGGAACCCATACTGACGATCAAAAAGAACCTTGTGATAGGAAGGATGCTTTAAATATTTTCTGTTAAGAATTGACCAGAAAACTTTTAAGACACAGGATGTTAAAGCAATTGGATGATAATTAGAGAGTTGGGAATGGTCACCCTTCTTTGGGACTGGCTGAATGAGAGCAAATATGCAGCAAGAAGGAAAGGTACAAGTTGAAAGATAAAGGCGAAAGAGTTTACCTGGGCAGGGTGTAGGCACAGAAGCTCAGTTCTTGAGGACAACAGGAGTCACCCAGGCTCATATGCCTTGTTAGTATTAAGGCCAGTGATAGCAGAAAATACATCAATCAATCAATCAATCATTTCCTGTGGCACCCTCGGGGATGCATAGGGCCTCGATGAACTCACACCACCACATCCTATCTTTAGCTAACTCCTCAAGATCTCCCCAACACTCATCTCCAGCTTCCCGTCTCATTGTCCTCACCCACGTCTCTTTTGGCCTTCCTCTACCTCTCCTACCAAGTGCCACCCACCCTGGTGTACCTCGTACTATTCCCTGTCTCCTATACACATGTCCTAGCCACTTCCATCGTGAGAACCTAACATATTCATCGACCGGCTGCACTCCCGTTATTTCTCTAATTCTACTATTTGGTATCCTTTCCCACCACTTAACTCCTAATATTCTTCTAAGTGCTTTGTTTTCAAACACCAAGAATTTATTTTCCATAGTCACTGTGCTGTACCAAGACTCGTGTCCATAAATTAAGATACTCCTAACCATTACCTTATAAAGTTTGATTTTTGTATGCACAGAAAAATTGTTATTATTCCAAATATTTTTAAGCATTCCCATTGCCTGATTAGCCTTCTTTAACCTTTCCTCGAATTCAAAGTTCAAAGAACCATCCTTGGCTAAATAAGTACCTAAATATTTAAACCTATCAACTTGCTATACAACCATACCTCCAATTACACATTCCTGTGCATTTTCCATATTCATATTGATTATTTCAGTTTTTCCACAATTAATAACCAAACCCACCTTGCGACCTTCACTCACCAAACAGTCCAACACTCTCTGCATCTCTTCTGGCCCATCACAAATCAAAACTATATCATCTGCATAATCTAAATCCAAAAGTTTCCTGTTCTCTCCCCAAAGTATACCTGCACCGGTTTCTGTTCCAACGCGTTTCATAATGTAATCAATGACCAATATAAATAGTAAAGGCGATAGAACACCATCTTGAATTACTCTGGACTTGACTTCAAACGAATCACTCAGACAACATCAACCATCACTTTACAAAATGTGTCCTCATGCATGTTCATAATGACCCTCACAAACTCCTCTGGTATTCCATAATGTCTCATGATCTTCCCCATAGTCTCTCTCGAAACACTATCAAAAGCCTTTTCAAAATCAACAAAACAAAGGCTTAACGGTACTCTCATTTCATTAACTTGCTGCATCAAATGCCTAACTATAAAGATCAGATCATTGCAACCACGTCCCTTTCTAAAACCAGCCTGTTCATCCCTCAGAATACCCTCAACCACCGGCTCCAACCTATTTAACAACACTCTACTGAAAACTTTCAAAGCTATCGGTGACAAAGAGATTCCCCTCCAATTACCACATTCACTCAGGTCTCCCTTCTTCGGAACTTTAACAATTACACCATTCTTCCAAACTGATGGTAGTAACCCCGTCACCCATATCTTATTGAATAGCTTGGTCAAGATCATTATTAATCTATCCCACTCCACTTTAAACATTTCCGGAAATAAACCATCCTCCCCTGGTGCCTTATTATTCTTTAACTGTTTTACTGCTTTCTCCACTTCTGCAAGCCTCAACTCTCCTGTTTCTATGTTTAAATCTTCCTGAGCAGACGGTATATCCTCTTCTGGTGGTATTGGTCTATTAAGAACTGTCTCAAAATGCTCTTTCCATCTATTTTTAATATCTCCATCTTTGGTCAATAAATTTCCTTCCCTGTCTCTAACTGGTATTTCCTTGCGTTTACCTGCATTACCACTCAGTTCTCTAATCGATTCATATGCTATTCTTTGTCTCTGTCCATCATTTTTGTTTATTAAGATTTCAGTCTCTGCAACCTTTTCATCCACACATCTTCTTTTATCTCTCCTAGCTAACCTTCTTACTTCTGAATTCAAACTCCAGTACGCAGCTCTTGCTAATTCAATCTCTCGTTCATCAACGCATTGCATCTCACTCCTCAATTTAGCCTCACCTCTCTTTTTTATCATATCCCACGTTTCCTCTGATATCCATTTCTTTCTCCTGAATCTATGTCTCCTTCCAATCGTACATTCAGCAGTCTCATGCAAAACTTTGTTCACATCCTCCCACATCTCATCTACACTTCTCTCCCCCTCTTCCAACGTTTCCAACACCAAAAACCTATTTCTGCATTCTAATCTGAATTCCTCCTTTTCTTCTCCTTCCCTTCTAAGCTTAACAATATCGTATCTACCAACACCAGATTTTTCCTTCTTCTGATTTTTAAGTTTAAACCTTATTTTTGCAATGCTGAGTTGATGGTCACTACCAATATCCGCTCCCCGTTTAACATGAACATCTAGCAGAGAACTTCTATGCCTCCTACTGATAGCGATGTGATCACATCATATGTTTCTGTCCGGAGATATTTTAATGTCAGCCATGAGGAAGTCAGAAGGGGGAAGTGATGGAGGAACAGCACCGGAATCATCTAAGGATGAATTGGAGGAGAAAGTCTGAGCAATGAGATCTGCTTTATCAGTAGAAGATATAGCTACAGAACCATCAGAGTACAAAAGAGGAGGGAATGATGATGAGGTAAAGTTGTTAGAAAGGTTTTTGGCAAGGGGCCAGAAGGAGTGGGAAGAATTCGAGTTGGAGAGTTGAGAGCATTTAATCCAAATGAAATTATTTTAGCAGAGCGAAGAACAGACTTAGCACGATTCCGGACAGAAACATATGATGTGATTCAGAGGTGGGTTGGCTCTGGTACCTTTCATAGGCCCTCTCCTTGTTCCGGACAGCATTAGAACAAGAGTGATTAAACCAAGGCTCTCTTGCATTAGTCAAAGGATATGAGAAGGGAATGTTGGCTCCCGTGCCTGAGAGAATAACCTCCGTAATGCGCAAAGCTCACTCAGATGGCTCCCAGCCATGGAAGCAAGAATCATTCCAGGGAAAATGAAAGAAGTACTGCGTGAGGGCCTCCCAATTCACAGCTCCAAAGTTCCACGGTCGACATTTCTTTGGGGGGTCCACAGGCTGTACTGAAGTGATAGGACAGGTGAAGGTAATAAGGTTGTGATCAGAGGAGCCCAGCGAAAGGAAATATTACCAGTGTAGGCAGAAGGATTAGTTGTAAGGAGGTCAAGTATGTTAGAGCTCTCTCCAAGGTGGTCAGGGATACAGGTAGGGTGCTGTACAACCTGTTCTAGGTCATTAAGGATAGAAAAGATAAAGACTTGTTCACCAGGTGGATCAGAGAAAGAAGAGAAGAGCCAAAGGTGGCAGTGAACATTGAAATCTCCTAGAATGGAGATTTCAGAGAAAGGAGAAATGGAAAGAATGTCTTCCATCGTGGAAGTAAGAGTCGAAGAATTTTTCACAGTCAGTAGAATTAGGAGAGAAGTAAATAGCACAGATATATTTAGTTAGAGAATGACAGGAAAGCCGAAGCCAGAGGGTAGAGAATTCAGAAGAATCAAGTTCAGGAACACGTGACCAAGATAAGTCGTTGTGTACATATACACGACAGCCACCTTAGGCATTGAAATGAGTATAGAGAAAGTAACAGGAAACAGAAAAGGGTTTGCTGTCAGTTGCCTCAGACAGCTGAGTCTTTGTCAGGAAGAGAAGGTGAGGTTTAGCGAAGGAGAGGTGGTGTTCGACAGAGAGAAAGTTAGAGGAGAGGCCGCGAATGTTGCAGAAATGAAGAAGTAAATCAGACAGTTGTTCCAGGCATCTCGCTGAGTCGTCACCAGGAGAGGGACGGATGTTACTGGTTGCTGTATACGTTTTTTTTTTTTCTTTCTTTCTTTCTTTTACATCACCACTGATATTAACTCCTAAATCTTTCTCATCGTTTACTTCCGTCAGTGGGATAATAAACATCTGGTATTCATATGCCATGTTCCTGACACCGGTGCATTATCAAACATTTAGTTACATTATACTTCTGCCATTGTTCGTTTCAGTTTATTAACGTATTCAGATATTTTTATGTAGATTCACAGTCCGCTTTCGTATTCACTCTGCCTCCAGTCTTCTTGTCATCTGCAATTTTCACCAACTTAGAAACGAATCCATTTTCTGGGTCACTGACATCAATAGTGAGAAGAGCTGGTCCTTGAACTGACCTTTGAGGACCTTCGCTCATTACTTTTAGCCAGTCCGATGATTCGCCATAATATCACTACATGGTGCTTACGATTCGTTAACCAATCACAAGTCCATGAACGTAATTTGTCAGAAAAGCCTTTTTGTGTGTGTGGGGGGGGGAGTAGTCTTAGATGGGAGACTTTATCAAACGCTTTCTGGAAATCTAGGATGACCTCCGACAGTACTTTTGCATCCCAATTTTTGTACATGTATTTTTAAAAATTCAAGCAGATTTGTAAGACATAATTTATAATACGAAACTTATGTTGATCATTTGTTATAATATTATGTGTTTTATGAGTTTAGGTATGTTAACCTCCAACATTTTTTCCAATTTGTCCTCAATAAAAGCTTTAAGCTGATTGGGTGGTACTCTGTGATGCATTTTTTTTATCCCCATTTTAATGATAGGTGTTTCATCGGCAAGCCTCCATTAATCCAGTAACCCATATTCAGTTAATGATTAACTGACTATTTTAGTTACAGGAAAGGTTGGCTGGTGATAGCATTCATGAAGGCCACTAGGAGATGTTAAAAGATTTATTTGGGCTGATTTTCTTAGAATAATTTTATACCTCATTTTCAGTCAGTTTTTTATTGATACACTATCATCTAGAACTGAGGAAACCAATTGTGGGATGCGAATGTGTACAATATTTCCTTTTGTGAAAGGACTGAAAAAAAGGGTCGCTCACAGTTGTTCCAAAGGTTTGAGTGCCATAAACAAGATCACACTGCAAGGTATTCTTTATACAAGGAAGAAGGAAAGAAGGCTAGAAGACTGCAAGATTGTTCCCTTCTAGAAAAAATACAAACTAGATAATGGAGAGCCAAATTGAAGATCCGTTATTTTCGAGATACCCAGATTCTTTTTTTCTTTTTTTTCTAATAACAGAACAGAGGAAGGAAAAACAAATGAATAAAAAAAACAAAACAAAAAAACAAAATTACGTTTAAAAGACCGAACGTAGAAACCTGTAGGAAATACAGACAGAAGAAAACAGTGCCAGAGTTGACCTGTTGCATACACAATGGACTCGGAGTAATGGTTAACTCTTGCATTTGCGTACTGGACGGAAAAAGGATGAACACTTTCTGTTAGAAGGGCACTACGTACCTGCCGTAGTGGTGGAGGGATGCAAGTAGACAGCTTAGAGGAGCAGTGACCACTGAAGTAGTGACAGAAAAGAGATAATGATGCAACAATACAGCGAAGAGACAGAGGTTGTCTCAGGCACGTACAAAGACCGCACTGATGTGATGACACTTCAAAATGAGTCGGAGCAACTTTTTGTTAAAAGACATATAACAAAAAAGAAGAAGAAAATATATGTTTTTTCATCAAGGATTAACCAAGAAAGGTGCCCAGCTGGTGATCTGCTTAGATCTGATAAGCTCTTACGTGCTCAGACACAGGAAGAGTTTAAAACAGAATTCCTAAAGACACTTTCTGGAGGTATAAATTTTTTTGCCAGGTATAACTCCAGATTTACAAAAGCTCGTGGATCTTACGAGACAACATACCACGAACCCTGTCTTCAGTGAAATATCGGCAGATGTGTCCACAATTAAGAGAATGCTGTTAGCCAGTATAGAGAACTCAAATTGGGTAACATCTGATGGGAAGATGTTACCAATGCATGTCGTAGACATTCTTGGTTATGTACCGGCATTGCGTCAATTACCTGATAGGGTACTAAAGATAGCAAAAACAGTTGCTTATACCCCAGGAATGTGTTTATTAGATTTTATGAGAGAGGTAGAGATGAACTGCAGCAAAGCAGGGATGAGTGAAATCACAGTCCAATACAACCAGGATGAGAATTACAGACCCAGTGGCAGCTATGAATACATCTAGCACAAGTACAAAACAAAAACCATCGCAACCTGAGAACAGACAAACAAAACAACAGCTGACATCAAGGCAGCGTTCTCATACACCAGGCCACAGGCAGCCTCAAAAATTTGCACGTAGTCCAAGCAGAAACCGTGCCACAGAAAAAACAAAATATGGAAAGTCATCTTGTGGGTCACATCCGGGAGATAGGTCTCCTCTATGGTATTACTGTGCGAATCCTGATTACATGAAACCTGAATGTTATATTAAACACATGGGAGACAGAGATAAAGAGAAAGGGATGCAGACATATTGCAGGAAACATAAAAACACAGGACACTGGATGTCACACTGCAAAACAGTGGAAAGGTTAGTATCTGTTTTTAAGTCGAGGGAAGGGCATGCCACTACAAAAAACGACCATACGTAAAGAAAACAATCCTAGAGTGCATATAGGAAGCATATGCGGAAATGAGTGTATCTTGGTGTCTGCTTCCTGTGAATTCAAAGGATTTCATTATTCTTGGATTCAGGCTCTCCGGCGAATTTAATAACACAAGAGGAATTAGTGGGGATTTTTAGAAATAAGAAAGTAACCCTCGTGGAGGAATCTAATTTAGACTTATGTGCTATAGATGGCAAACAAATAACCGTAAAAGGCATGACACAGTTAGACATCAGTTTTACAGAGACTACGAGAGCAGTCCCAGCTAACTTCTATATAGTGGAGAACTTAGCAATAAGACCTAACATGTTATTGGATTTGAGAACCATGAGGAAAGAGAATATCGTATTATTCCCACACATGGATGGGACAGAATAGGACAACGAATTCATAGAGGAAATTTTACCAGAAATGTCACCCAACAATTGTAGAAAATCGAAGGGAGTTTAAACGATCAAACACCTTAGCAGAACGACTGAGTCTGACGAGGGTACTCATGCACTCAGATCAACTCCCCCTTCCCTATCATCCCCTTTACCCAGGGACCGAGGTGACAGTAAACTTCCAATATTAATTTCCGCAAGTCTCACCAATGACGTAGTTATTCCACCTAAATCATATACGAAAGTCACCATAAAGAGTAAATTGAAGAATGGCACTGTTATTGTCTTAGGTGAATCATATAAAGTGTAAGGACTGTCGCTGGAAAACACCTTATGTCTGGTGAATAACGATGGGAAAACTCATGTATTCCTAATTAATCAGATGAATGGAGACGTGAAGATCAAAATGGGGATTTGTATATGAACTTTAGAGACTTGTCCCACTCCTATACGTGAAGTGACAATAGGTGGAACATCAAGTAAGGTAAAATCGACGGACAGAGAGTGCATAAAGAAGAATTTGAATCACTCAGGAAATTTTGATGTGGAAAATGATTTGGTTTAAATTTGGATGATAAGTTGAGGGTTATCCCAGAAACTGACCTGTTGTTTTGAGAACATTAGGTTAAAGGTCAAGGTAATAGGGCAAGGGCAAGTAATACAATATAAACAAACTCTAAAGCAGATAATGTGTACAGGAGAGTGATGTACTGTACATGCCTTAAGTGTGAAGTGAACGCAGTAGATTATTGGAGGTACTTACTTCCTGACCAAAAAGATTACATTAAACTTATTACTCTATAAAACGGGCAACTGTTTGGGGAAAGTTAATTATACTAAAAGAACTACACTAAGAGAAGTAATAAAAAATGTAGGTAATATTTTCGGCCGTCTTTCCACCTTCCTAGGCTTGAGTATATGAAAGTCTAAACCTATTAACTTCGCTTTATGCGGCGTGACAGGTTTGATTAAGAGGTTCGTGGATAAAAGAACGAAGGAAATGAAGTACGAAGAAATCTATTACATGCAGGCTCATCGTCCACGTCGCCAGGACATTTACTGTAAGTGCCTAACTGATCTGTACGGTGACATCGTACTTGCTGTCGCTAAATATTCATATCCTCTCCCTCTCTCTCTCTCTCTCTCTCACACACACACACACACACACACACTGATTTGCACAATGATGTGGTTCTTGTTTCTGTTTTTGTTGTCGCTAGATGATCATATTTCTCTCTCTCTCTCTCTCTCTCTCTCTCTCTCTCTCTCTCACACACACACACACACACACACACTTCATCCTCCATAACTTTTGCCTCTCTCATTAACTCCTGAATCATTCCAAACTTTTACTCATTACTGAACTTGTTTCTCGTCCTTTCATATCCTGCGCAAAGCATCCTATGAGTATTTCACTCCTCTTCTCGTACCGGTCTTCCTGCTCCTATCCTCGTTTTTCTCCTTCACTTTTCTGTCTTCTTTTTAACTCTCCTTCTCCCCATTTCTCCCTTACAAATCTTCGTCTCCATTCTCCTCCCCAAATCCTCTTTTTCCTTTCTTCTTTCATCCCCTTCTTTCTTTTGCTTCCTCTCCTCTACCTATCCTTTTTTTCCCTTTTATTTATTTCTCTCATTACTCTTCCGTTCTCCTACCTTCCTCAGTCAGGTCTCCTCTCCTTCCTGCCTCTCCCCTTCCTTCCCCCCCCCCTCTCTCTCTCTCTCTCCAACCTTACTTCCCCATCAGGCAAGTAGTTCTCCTCTCTCTCTCTCTCTCTCTCTCTCTCTCTCTCTCTCTCTCTCTCTCTCTCTCTCTCTCTCTCTCTCTCTCTCTCTCTATCGGTCCAGTAGTTCGAGAGTGTACCAACAGTGACCTCAAATGACCTCTGACCAGTGACCTCAAATGACCTCGGAGGTCAATCTCGCATAACCTATGTCAGAACTGGAGGTCATGCGAGTCTCTATGCCAAAAATAAGGCTGCAGGGGTACCCGGCGTTGCCCGTGCAAAAAAAAAAAAAAAGGCGAACACTCTACCGTTGACCACAAATGACCCACATCTGAATATTGACCCCCCTAAACCCATCCCTGGATCACCCTGATTAAGAATATACTGTATATTGGTCTGGGGGTCTCTGGCCCTTGGTTTGGGTGTGATTGAAGGACAAACGAACAAACAAACAAACAACGCGGCTCTTTTATACACACACACACACACATATATATATATATATATATATATATATATATATATATATATATATATATATATATATATATATATATATATATATATATATTACAAAACAGTTGTTTTCTTACTTTACCTCTCTCTCTCTCTCTCTCTCTCTCTCTCTCTCTCTCTCTCTCTCTCTCTCTCTCTCTCTTCACTTTTCTAATGTCTCTTTCCCCTCTCTCTTAATGAAAATATTCTGTTAATGTTACTGCAGCTTCATCCACCTCCACCCCATCCCGTTTCAGTTCCTTTCCTTCTCATCTTTTTATCTATTTTTTTTTTTTTTTTATCTTTTTTCTTGCCTTCGTGGTTAGTAATTCCTTTCACCTTCTACCTCTCTATCCACACAGGTATCAATAGCAAAATGTTATAATACCAGAGGCTGTGATCCCATGCACATTGTCTAAATTTCCCCCTGTCTTGCATCATCTGCCTACCTTCCCTCTTAACTCACGCCGTCTTTATTCATATACCTTTGTGCGTCACCACTCGGATCTTTTACAGCATCTGAAAATCTAGTCAAAAAATATTGTCTATTAATCAAAGCAAAACTTTGTCGCAATCTTGCTTCATTAGATCGAAATCATATAGGTGTAGAGGAAGTACACTGAATTACTGTACTTTTCCTTCTGTACATTTTGAAACGGGATGATGCTTTGAAAATATCATCCACTGTCTTCTTAATAATTCGTGCGTCTGCTTTTCATTCACTTAGTACCGTATAAATAAGGAATCAAAAAACATACAAAGGGCACTGTACTTCCACAACGTTTTGTTTGCTTTACTCGAAGAAATAAGAAAAAGAAAAATCGAAATGCGAACAGCAACAATGGTCATAGGGAAATCATCGACCGGCTTGGTAACAATAGTTTGAGAGGGTGAAGGACTGTACATTTCATTGAGTGCCAGACGTTTTCCTTCAGATTTTTCTTAGGGTGTCCAGGGGTTCAGAACTATATTTATATATCCCTTGATATACTTACAGGAATCCATATGAATATTTATGTATGTTTAAAGATGCCATTTAAGACACCATTAAAACTGGGGTGGCGTGGTAGTTAGCGTAGTCATCTCCCAATGCATGTGCCCTTAGTGCAGGCTGTAAATCCAACCTGTGCTGGAGATTTTCAGTGTGTGTTGGTAGCATGTCCTAGCAATTGCTTGCATATGTTCCCACTCGGTCTGTTCTTACCGTCTTCATAAACAGACTCTGGCTCAGCCATAACCATTAAAAGTTTTCAACTTTCACATGCATCACTTTCTTTGTAGAGGTCACTTTCCCATTCGTACTTGACCAGCATGGGGAAGTTAATTCTGAGTGCAACTCTTCCTCCAGGGAGAAGTTCCTGTATGTAGGGGACCTATCTGCATTGTTACAGTTAAAGGTACGGTCAACTTCATCATCATGACAGGTTTATGATAAAGTAAATACAATCACTTCAGACAGTTGTTTTTTTCAACATTCTTGCAATCTCCAGATGATTATATTCAGTAAGTAAGAGTTCACAGTCACGGGTGGAAGTTAATGATTTAAATATCAAACCACTGCAGATTGAGCCTACATGGGCTGTATAAAGCCGTCTTGGAACAGGAAGAATAAACTAGGAAGAAGAAGAAGAAAAGAAGATGAAGAAGAAGAAGGAGATGAAGAAGAAGTAGAAGAAGAAGGAAGACGTCACTCGATTCGAAGCATTTTAAAAAATAATGCTCTCTCAACGTGCTGCAGTTCGGAAAAAAAAATAAATAAAAAAATAACTGGAGCTCTCTCATGAAGCTGAAGTGCAGCAACGGTCTGTGGAGAGAGAGAGAGAGAGAGAGAGAGAGAGAGAGAACACAGTACATAGACAGTACAGATTACAGGAGGACTATTGGCCATGACAGGGCTATCTGTTGGAGAGAAAAAAAAAAAAGCAAATTCTACCAAGAGCAAACCACCAAATAAGACAAAGGGATAGAAAAGCGGAAGGCTCTCCCCCACCCACCACACCATCCGGTAGAATCACCGGAAAAGGTAGAAGAACGACCTTGATTAATAGAAAGAACGAAATAGGAAATTTTTATTACAAAGGTATAAGAGGAACAACTATGCACTATGCAGTCTCTAATCTACACATCTGTCAAAGAACAGAGCATATACTATCGCAGAATTCTCCCACGATTAATCAAAATTTCTCACTGTCGCCGTCTCACAGTTCAGCCTGAAAATAATCAGTTAGCTAATTATAGCCTATTGTCTCTAAATACTTATCAAGTTGATTTTAAACGTATCAGTAGTTTTGCTGGTAGCCTATGCCATTTCTCCACTACGAGAATACTAATTATGTATCACCTGCTTTTGAGTGTCATTCCATTATTTCTTGTAACTCAATAATTCTGTATTTAGAACGATCAATCATTTCGAACATCATTAAGAATTTAAATTACTTGTATTAAATTTCATAGAAGTCCTCGTTTTTGTCTTTTTTGTCTTTTTTTATGGGAGAAAAGAAAAACATAATTATTTAATTTCCTTAGCAGCTCTTCCCACGTTAAATTTGTTAGCGATGGGATAATTTTTGTGGCTCTGCGTTGCACTCGCTCGAGATTTTCTTCGTCATTAATATGGTTCGGGGACCAATGATGCACACGGTATTCTAGGCGGCGTCTAATAATATTAATGATGTATAACGCTCTGAGTTAAGCTTGGGAGTTTTGTGATTGTAGTTCCTTGCGATGAAGCGGAAAATTTTGTTTGTCTTGTCACTGGCTGCTGTATACTTTTTTTTTTCTTTTTTTTTTAATCGCCACTGATAATAAGTCCTAAATCTTTCTCCTTTTTTGTCCTGTCAGTGCGGTATTAAACATTTAGTATTCATATTTCACGTTCTTGTTACCGGTGCATTACCTAACATTTACCTACATTAAACTTCATGTGCCGTTTTTCGCTCCAGTTTAGTAACGCATCCAGACATTTTTTTCGCTGATTCACAGTCCGCTTTCGTAATCACACTGACTCCAGTCTTCGTGTCATCTGCAAATTTCACCAACTTAGAAACGAGTCCATTTTCTAGGTCTTTGATATCAACAGCGAAAAGAACTGGTCCTTGAAATGACCCTTGAGGAACTCCGCCCATTACTTTTAGCCAGTCTGATGATTCACCATATATCACTACATGGTATTTACGATTCGTTAACCAATCACGAGTCTATGAACATAATTTGTCAGAAAGGCCTTGGGTTTTTAATTTTTCTGATAATCTTAGATGGGAGACCTTATCAAACGCTTTTGGGAAATCGAAGAAGATGACATCCGACAGTAATTTTGCATCCCAATTGCAGTATAGCATATGTATCTTTAAAAATTCAAGTAGAATTGTAAGGCATATTATATAATTACGAAACTTTTGTCGATCACTTATTATAATACTATGTTTTATAATATTATAATAAATTGGTAATTATGGTGATTGGAAATACGCTGTTCGAGAAGAAAGATATTTATAAATATACATGGGTGAGACAGGAGGGTGGAATGGATGTGGATAAAGCATTGATGGACTATGTGGTTGTGTCTAGGAATGTAATAGGAAGATTGTTGGATGTGAGAGTTCTGAGAGGGGAGGGTGGAGGTATGTCTGACCACTACCTGGTGGAGGGAAAGTTAAGAGTAGGTAAGAGGTGGGTGAGAGCTAGGAGGGTTAGGTGTGCCAGGGAGGTTTTGAAAGTGAGAGAGTTCGATAAAAGAGAGAAAATGATAAAGTATCAGCAGAAATTGAAAGATGAGTGGAACGTAGTGAAAGATTAGGGAAATGGCAGTGTGGAGGAGGAATGGCAGTTGTTTAGGAGTGCTGTGGTAGGGCATGCAGAAAAGGTGTGTGGTGTGAGACGTGTGGGTGGTGGGTAAAAAAAGGAAGTGAATGGTGGTGTGAGGAAGTAAATATGGCTGTGGCTAAGAAGAGATGTGCATATGAAGTGTGGGTGCAGAGGAAGGATGAGGTGTCATATGAGAGGTATAAGGAAAAGAGGAATAGGGCGAAAAGGGCTGTGCATAATGCTAAAGTGGCAGCAGATGAAAGGTGGGGTAGGCAATTGACTGAGAATTTTCAACAGAATAAGAAAATGTTCTTGAAGGAGGTGAAAAGCGTGCGAAAGGGAGAATCTGAGAAGGAAGAGAGAGTATAAGCAGAGGATGGAAGGATGTTAATTGAGATCGATGCAGTAAGGAAAAGATGGGCAGAGTATTTTGAAAGATTGTTAAATAGAGGAGGAAAGGGTGGCTGAGATTGTGGCATATGGAAGGGTGTAATGAATAAATGTGTTGGGAGAGTTGAATGATTCTTTGATCATGAAGGAGGAAGTGGAGAAGGCAGTAAAGGAGATGAAAACAGGGAAAGCTGCAAGTATGGATGGGTGTGCTGTGGAATGCCTGAAGGGTGGTGGAGTGACTATTGTTGACTGGTTAGTAAGATTGTTGAATGTGTACCTTGTGAAAGGTATGGTGCCAGTTGACTGGGCAAGTGCTTGTGTGGTCCTGTTGTATAAAGGCAAAGGTGATAAGTATGAATGTAATAGCTTTAGGGGTATTAGTCTATTGAGTGTTGTAGGTAAGGTGTATGGCAGAGTGTTAATTATGAGAGTTAGATAGGGTACAGAGGGAGTGATTGGTGATGAGCAGTGTAGCTTTAGGAGAGGAAGGGGATTCGTGGATCAGGTGTTCGCTGTGAGACAAGAGTGTGAAAAGTATTTAGCTAAAGGCAAGGATGTGTTTTGGGCATTCATGGATTTAGAGAAAGCGTATCACAGAATTGATAGGGAGGCTTTGTGGACTGTTTTAAGATTGTATGGACTTGATGGTAGGTTACTAAAAGGGGTGAAAAGTTTTTATGTAAATAGAAGAGCGTGGGTAAGAGTGGGAAATGCCGTGAGTGATTGTTTCCCATGAGAGTGAGGCTGTGAAAGGGATGTGTGATGTCGCCTTGGTTGTTTAATATTTTTATGGATGGTGTTGTAAGGGAGGTGAATGCAAGAGTTTTAGGTGGAGGTCTGAGTCTGGAGAATGTTGATGGTGGAGAGTGGAATCTGAAGCAGCTGCTGTTTGCAGATGATACTGCACTGGTGGCTGATTCAGAGGAGAGATTGAGAAAGTTGGTAGAGGAGTTTGGAAGGGTGTGTGAAAGGAAGAAATTGAAAGTAAATGAGAATAAGAGTAAAGTGATGAAGTGTACGAAGTTGGTAGATGGTAGAGGGATGAATATAGTTTTTAATGGTGAGTTGCTTGAGGAGGTAGAGTGTTTTAAATATTTAGGGTCACATGTTGCTGTGGATGGAAGAATAGATGCAGAAGTGAAGTTTAGAATGAAAGAATTAGGTAAGGTGCTGGGAGGAATGAAAAAAGTGTTTAGATATCGTTTGCTTAGAATGGATGTAAAGAGAAGGCTGTATAAGGGTGTTGTGGTACCGACTGCATTATACACGGCTGAAACATGGAATATGGGTGTAGCAGAGAGGAAACGTTTGAATGTAATGGAGATTAGGTGTCTGAGGAGTATGTGTGGAGTGAAGCGTATGGATCGAGTGCGAAATGATGAAGTGCGAAGGAGAACTGGAGTTGTTCGAAAGATGGCTGGTAGAGTTGAGCAGAGGGTGTTGCGATGGTTTGGGCATATGGAGAGAATGGATAATGAGCGATTGGTGGAAAAGATAACTAGATCTGATGTGAGAGGTGTAAGGCTGAGAGGGAGACCACGAATAGGATGGATGGACAGTGTGAAGAGAGCGCTGCATGCGAGAGGGATGTCTGTTGAGCAAGGAAGAGTGGCTGTGGAGAGAAATTGTGAATGAATTAATGATGACTCAGCCCTGAGGGGATATTCTCCCGCATTGGGTCTGATCAGCTAGTCAGGTCAGGTGTGGATAAGGAGATGGGTCTATTATGATGTGGCAGGGGTAAACCAGCTCTTCTGTCGGGCCCTCCTGCGGATGTCACTGATTGCACTGCGCAGTTGACCCTTGTGCGGTGCGGTGCGGTGAGGATCTGTCCCTTCTCCCCTTTGGGGCTAAGATGCGAATGAATGTGTTTGAATGGATGAGTAAATTGGGAGTGTGTCGTCCTGTCTCGGCTACCTCCCTTTCCTTGGGGAAAGCAACCTGGGTATATAGATAGATAGATAGATGTTTTATAAGTCATTCATTCATTCATTCATCATCCAATCCTACGTTGCCCCATGAGAAGTGTAGGAGCCCGGGGCTAGATAAGTTGGTCCTGACATTTAAGATAAGAGTGACCAGCCTCACTCATCCCTGAGTGGCATTACGTGAGCAATAAACCCCAACCACCCCTTGGATATAAATCTTCACCGGCTCAATCCGATTGGAGCTCTGTAATTACCCACTAACTTGGTAATTTTATCTCCAACATTTTTTTTTTTTTCCAAACTGCGCTCAGTAAAAGCATTAAAGTCATCGGGTGGTAATTTGTGGTGTATGATAGGTGGCATATCGGGAAGCGTTCATTAATTTGGTAACCCATATTCAGTTAATGTTTGACTATTTTAGTTCCAGGAAAGGTTGGCTGTTGATAGCACTCATGAAATACACTAGGAGATAGGCCTACAATCTGGTCTGACTTAGTTGATTTAGTTGGGCTGATTTTCTTGAAATAATTTTATACCTCTTGCCCTGTCACTTCGATGATTGATGCGCTGTCATCTAGAACTGAGGAAACAAATTGTGGGATGAGCATATGTACACAATTTTATTTTGTGGCAACACCGTGAAAAAAGGTGGTTCACTATTGTTGCTATTGTCTGATTGCACATTCCGAGCTTTTTTTTTTGGGGGGGGGGTTAAAGAAGAAGGAAAGAAGGCTAGAAGACCACAAGATTGTTCCCTCCAAGAAAAAATAAAAACGAGATAACAGAGCACTAAATTCAAGATCCGTTGATTTCGAGATGCCCAGACACATTGCATTTAAAAGTCTTGGCATCATAGGCAGTAGGAAATACAGACAGAGGAAAACAGTTCCAGATTTGACCTGTTGCATGCAAAAAGGACTGGGAGTAATGGCTAACTCTAGCACAAGAGAACTAGACAGGAAAAGGATGAACGTTTGCTGCTAAACGGGTGCTATGCTCCTGCCATAGTGGTGAAGGGATGCCAGGAGACAACTGAGAGGAGAAGTGACCACTGAAGTAGCGACAGACAAGGGATAGAGATGCAATAGTGAGCAAAGAGACAGAGGTTGAAGGGAGTCAGCAAGAGGAGGAGGATTAATGAGATGAAAAGCCTTTGACTCTGCTTTTTTTAGAACAACTGTATGTGGGAAGCCTATGCACACATAAGTATTGTACTTTACAGAGGGGCAAAAACAAAAAAAATGTGTATATAGTCAACAACTGTGCACTAGTCAAGAAGGCATGAAATAGGCTTAGCACACCTAATCTCTTGGAAGCAGGTGTTACAAAAGGAATATAACCTTTCCAAGATGTACTCGGAGAGAATGAAATCCCACATATGTTCAATGATGATGCAAGATTGAGTTGGATAGTGTTGAAAATAAGAGGATACTTCTGAGAAAGATTTTGATGGGTCGAAAGATGTATGAGCTGGGTTTTCATGCATTAAAAACAAGATTTAATTTTACTCCAATCAGAGATTTTAGCCAAGTCAAGCATATATATATATATATATATATATATATATATATATATATATATATATAGAGAGAGAGAGAGAGAGAGAGAGAGAGAGAGAGAGAGAGAGAGCCTCCTCTGTGGTAAAGTGTGCATTTTTGTGCACTGGAGAGTGAGGGTTCGCGTCCCGCCAGGGTAATAAACTTTGCGAGCGTTCTTCCGGCCACATACTGCTTTGGCGGACATAAGGGGTACTGTGGTTGAACCAATGTCACATACTATAAAGTATGCTTGCACCCAGTCGACTTGCGTGGGCCGATTACACTTGGTTCACAGACTACACACACATCCAAAGCCACTCCAGCACTACAATCACACTTATAAGCACTTCTCACCCTACATACAGTCTCTATTATACAGCCTAAGCCACTTAGTAGAGATACATAGTCTGTATCGTCCCCACTTCGGTCGGGATAAGCCGATCCTTCATTGGACACTCAAACGGATGATTTTATATATATATATATATATATATATATATATATATATATATATATATATATATATATATATATATATATATATATATATATATATATATATATATATATATATATATATATATATATATATACATATATATATATATATATATATATATATATATATATATATATATATATATATATATATATATATACCTAGGCTGCTTCCCCCATGGAAAGGGTGGTAGCCAAAACAGGACGACACACTCCCAATTTACTCATCCATTCAAACACAGTCATTCGCATCTTAGCCCCAAAGGGGAGAAGAGACAGACCCTCACCGCACCACACCACACATGGGTCAACTGCGCAGTGCAATCAGTGACATCCGCAGCGGGGCCCGACAGCAAAGCTGGTTTACCCCTGCCACATCATAATAGACCCATCCCCTTACCCGCACCTGACCTGACTAGCTAATCAGACCAATTGCGGGAGAATATCCCCTCAGGGCCGCGTCATCATTTATTCATTCACAATTTCTCTCCATTCATTTCTGTCACGCACAGCCACTCTTCCTTGCTCAACAGACATCCCTCTCGCATCCAGCGCTCTCTTCACACTAGACATCCATCCTATTCGTGGTCTCCCTCTCAGCCTTACACCTCTCACATCAGATCTAGTTATCTTTTTCACCAATAGCTCATTATCCATTCTCTCCATATGCCCAAACCATCGCAACACCCTCTGTTCAACTCTACCAGCCATCTCCCGAACAACTCCAGTTCTCCTTCGCACTTCATTTCTCACTCGATCCATACGCGTCACTCCACACACACACACACACACACACACACACACACACACACACACATATATATATATATATATATATATATATATATATATATATATAATTTTTCTTACTCCTTACATGATGAAAGAATAGCATAGAATTTGACTTAGCTTTAAGAGAAATTTCGCTTCATGATCTTGTTTAGTTTTCCAGACAATTTTCGTGAAGTGCTGCCGTAATTTCATATGTTAGGTACTGTCAGGGTGTTTTCCTGCACACTTTTAATATGCTTTCTCTTGCGACAGACGATATTTTCAATATTCTACATCCTGGCTGGTTTGTTATTGTGATTATTTATTCAGATAATTCTAAGTAATTTTTTTCTTTCGATATACATAAGCTAAGTGAATATTTCCCACACTTCGACATTGTCCATCTCCAGTAACTTAATCCATTTGGTGTTGGCAATATCGTCCCTCATATTATCGAACTTTGTCTTTTTGGAGGGAGGAGCTAAGAGGTTATTTATATCGATCTCACACTTTAATTTCTTCTCTGATGATATTACGGTCGTTGTTGCTAAAA
This sequence comes from Coenobita brevimanus, assembly GCF_032717465.1. NCBI lineage: Eukaryota > Metazoa > Arthropoda > Malacostraca > Decapoda > Coenobitidae > Coenobita > Coenobita brevimanus. The sequence continues at coordinate 8,071,970 of NC_137006.1, forward strand.
TTTTTGCCAACATCGCACAGATTAATTAGGTCACTGTCTGTTGTTAGAGCAAAGTCGAGAATAGTTTTACCCCGCGTCGGTGTGTTCGCATTCACTGCCTGACTTAAAAATACATCGTGTACCAGTTCTAACAACCTGGTCCCTTGTTTGTCCCATTCAATATTTGGTTTATTGAAGTCCCGTAAAATAACTCCGTCTTTGTTTTCTATGACTGGTTTTATACTGTCGATTTTTTTTTTAATCCTCCTCTAACAAGGAGTGGCTGTATACTACACGGAGAGAGAGAGAGAGAGAGAGAGAGAGAGAGAGAGAGAGAGAGAGAGAGATTAAATATCCTAAGCCTTTGACTCCTCTCTGGGATAACGTGATGAAATTATAAAGTTTGAGCAAAATGACTGACTTCCTCTACAACACTTATATATCACCTGTCAGTTCTGTCATCATCATCATCATCATCATCCTTCTCAGTACCATTAATCGAGGCTGTAGTGCCCAGAAACATACAGGCTATCGCAGAGCTTGGGAACATTCTTTAATGAAACTTATAACTCTTATCATCGATACCATTATTATCATTATTATCAGTCACCGTCGTCATTCTTTGCAACTACGATGGTCAGGATCTAGAGACAGAAGAAAGTGAAAAGAAAACTGTCATCTGAATGCACATGGAAATTATTCACCCCTCTGTTAATTCTTTACTAATAATTTTCTATCATCCACTTCTGTATTGCCGTATCAGGATTATGAATGCCTGGGATTACATTTCTTAGCACATATATTTTGATGCAAAGGAGCAGGTACCCTTCTCTGAGCGGTACTGTGTGAGCAATAAACCTCAGCATTCCCTTCGATGTAAACCTTTCTGTGACACGCTCGGTTGCAATGCCTTAACTCACCACACCATGAGGTGTCTCACACATATACCTGGTTACTACCCAACGTTATAAACTGTTTCTTGGACTGCAAAGAACAGTTTGGTTTGTCACTCGGTGTGGGATTTAATTGAAGGTAGCGCACCAAGTGGATGGATACCAGCGGAAGGCGGTGGCTGAATCGGTAGAGATGGCCTGCAGTCCTAATGGACTCAGGTTCGAATCCTGGATTTGTCAGGGAACAGTTTAAAGATTTGAATTTTATAAATCAGACTTTACTGATCTACCAGAAGACCCACCGACATGCCGTAAAAATACCCTTGTTAATACCAATACAGCAGTCAGGTATGAAACAGCCCTAGCATGCATTCAGTATGTATGGTAGGTGTTAGCGCCAAAGTGGTAATATGTCGAGGATTATGGCGTGTAAGATGACTACTGTGCCTTGGGAACAGGCTTTGAATCTTAAGCCCAGGGTCGGACACATGAAAAAAAAAAACACAATTAATTCGTAATGCGTCTATCTTTTCATTACTGCACTGCCCGCTTGTTACATCATTTCACATACTGGTAAATACAACATGAATAATTTTATATGCTACTGTACCGTACATGTGACTATAACAAAACTGTCCCCGAGACGGGGGATAAATGTCTGCTTGAGTCAGATTTCCTTTCACTCCAGTGATCTTAATAATTAATCCATCTTGCTTGAAGTTGACCCAGATATAGCAAGTAGCTTACGAATTACGAAGAATTAGGATTCCACGCAAAGACTTCCAAAAGACAGGCAGGAGCAGATAGCCACGCAGATAGACACCCGTACACAGAGACAAACAGAAAGGCTGGTGAGTCACGACATAGATCTTACCGACCCGTTGCGCAGTCGGAAACGTTGATGTCACTTTTTTTTTTTTTTTTTTTTTTTTTTAGCCTCACTTTTTATACCAGCGTTTCCGAAGCGGAAAAGAGTGATATGTTTTGCACACACTGTGTGGGGGTGAACAGTATATCTCAAACCAACTAGGTGGAAATATTAAGGATCAGCCAAGTAAAAGAGTAACAATTCATTCAGTGTTACAATTATGTATTATACAATGTTACTACAATATTATGTAACAATTCATACAATGTTACAATTATGTATTACTATAGTGTTACTACAATATTATGTAGCAATTCATACAATGTTACAATTATGTATTACTACAATAGATCTAATATTTTGGAACAATTGATCAAAGTTCAAGCTCACAGAACTATGTCGGAACTTGACCTAGGAAGGTCAGCTTAAACAAGTTTTACCCAGTGTAGACGAAACTTGGTGGAAAGACTGAGTGCGTGGCAAAAATGATGGAGCCAAATATGAGAATATGCAATCAAAAGCCAAGGCCGCGGGACAAGATAAAATTTTGAGTCGTGTGTCTGGTCTTCCTCTCAGCCTTACAGGAAGACCACGAATAGGATAGGATGGATGGACAGTGTGAAGAGAGCGTTAGATGCGAGAAGGATGTCTGTTGAGCAAGGAAGAGTGGCTGTACATGACAGAAATGAATGGAAAGAAATTGTGAGTGAATAAATGATGGCGCAGCCCTGAGAGGATGTTCTCCCGCATTTTGTCTGATCAGCCGATCAGGTCAGGTGTGGGTAAGATGATGGGTCTATTATGATGTGGCAGGAGTAAACCAGCTCTGCTGTCGGGTCCTGCTGTGGATGTCACTGATTGCACTGTGCAGTTGACGCTTGTGCGGTGTGGTGCGGTGAGGATCTGTCCCGACTCCCCTTTGGGGCTAAGATGCGAATGAATGTGTTTGAGTGGATGAGTAAATTGGGAGTGTGTCGTCCTGTTTCGGCTACCTCCCTTTCCTTGGGGTAAGTAGCCTAGGTATATAGATAGATAGACAGATAGTCTCTGTTTGTAAACAAAGTAAGTAGACAGTGTTAATCTGATTTAAACCATGCATGGTGGAAGAATTGAGGGTCAACCAAACTGTTGACCTGATGTTTTTAAGAATAGATCAGAAGGCAAGGTCACAAGACAAGGTAAATTTTAACAATTTTCATCCGAATTTGCCCGAAATTTGAGTAACTGTTCAGGGAAAGCATAAATAGATTCGCTTTAGAGAACAATCAACTCAGGTCAAACCCACAGGAAAAGGTTCAAGATCAAGGTCACAAGGATAGGTCAAAGGTCAAGATGACAGGACAAGGGTTACTAAAACAGTGTTGTTCCGATATGAACCAAACTTAGTGGAAGGGATAAGAGTTAGGCACGAATTATTTTCGATTTTGTGAGTAATCACTCTAAGGCCAAGGTCAGGATTGATAGGTACTGTTTGACCATGCAAATTATTGGTGGGTGTGGTTGCGCAGTCTCTGAGTATTCCGTCTTGTAGATTATGTAATCTCATCACATACTGCCAGTGCACAGCGATGAGCAGTACCTGTTTCAGCAGATCCAGCGACGCCAAGCAATCTCTCTCTTTATATATATATATAGAGAGAGAGAGAGAGAGTTGCAGATATAATAAATTTCTGGTGATACATTTAAATCTAAACTAAATAAGTTACCAAACAGGCAGAGTTTGAATTAACAGGGGATACTGATTTGGTTACAAACCTCTCCAATTATGTGTTGCCCTCAGGTAATGTGTGGAGTAGTTATAATAAGATGCCTCAACTAAGGCACAAGTTCGTCATCTGTTTTAGAAGTTCAATTAAGCTCTATCGTCAGTTGGTGACGTCTCCACTGGACAAAGGGAATGGATATCGAGCGACGTGAGCGGAATTTGGAGGTATGGATGGAGAAAAGGACTCGGGTGTCTGTGAGTCGGAAATGAAAAACATTTATCACCGTCATTTTCAGAATCATCATCACCACAGCTACCATCATCCTCCTCTTCATCATCATCATCACTAGCATTTATCCTTTGAAGCTGGTGTCTCATCTGGCTAACGAGAATGGACATTGAGTGATGTTTGTGGGAGATTAAGTGTTGTTAAAGGCAGTACAGTAGTTGGATAAAAGAATAGAGTTATAGTTATATATAATTCAGCACAGTCATCGCCATTATCATTTTTACCATCACCATTATCCCTCGGTCATCATCACAACCACCTCCAATATGATCATCACCATCATCATCGTGAATCAAACCTAACAAATATAACGCACAATCAAAACAACGAATTTCAGTTTAACGTAATCCAACTCAGGTCAACAGTCACATCTAATCCAGTCTTTCCTAGCTTAAAACACGACCATCCTAAAAAAATCCAATCCAACCAGGCCTAACCAAACTTAAAACCAACCCGACCCAACCTAATTCAGATCAATCAAGCAAACCCTAATCTAACTTAAACCAATCGAAACCAGCCTAACGCAAAATAAGCCAGACTAATATAGCTTCATCTAACCCAGCCCAAAGTAACTTAATTTAGCCCAATCCGACCCAACCCATCCAACCCCGCTTAATCTAAACTAATCCCGTCTGACGCTTACACAAACCCTCCCCCGCAAATAGCTATGGGCAATCTGTTGTGTTGTAGGCAGATTAGGGTTAGTAATTATAACTTTGATAATGGTGTCTCTACCGGGTGTGTACCAAACGCTTCAGGCAGGACACGGGAGCTGCCTTATCTGGGCCAGAATACGTAAGTGCCTTAATTAACTTACCTGGCCCCTTCCTGTCTTACCCCTCCTTGCATTCTCATACCTGAATAAGAACGTGATCTACCTAAATAACCTTACACAGAGAAGATCATAGTTATCGTACCTATCTTACAACCCTCACCTACCTTGTTTACCTTTACCTTTACCTGTCTTAACTGCCACAGTAGTTCCTGTTGACCATTAACTGCAGTTAACATTTACACCTGAACTTCTATCTACACGAATATGAAGATCCTGACTTTACCTTACTTGCCTTTATTTAGCTCTGTCTGCCTTTCCAAGAGGAGCATATAGGAATTATTTATTTGTTTCACGTCTTTTACCCGATATTTTTTCAACCAATATTTTGAATATGGGGCTGCTTGCCTGACTTTACCTGCCACAGTTCTGTTCTTGCTACCCCATACCTGGAATGTAGTACCGCCTGTGCTTTACGTGTCTTTAATTGGAGCAGAGTATGTGGAGTTCTTGCTCTTCTTTAACGAACTTTATCTGAAATTATATACCTGACTTAGAGGTAAATATGGCGACTGGCTTACAGTAAACACCTCTACCCTTACTTGCCTTACCTAGCGTTGTTCTTACTTGTCACTACCTAAGATGAAGATATTCTCTTGGGGACAGAATGAATATAATATTTTAAAAAAATCATCGTAGTTTTTAAGCCATTTAATACTGTAGGTCTTCTCCACGCTGAAAAGAATTGTGTGACAGTAGCTTTATTAATGTAGAAAAGCTTCATTGGACTGAGGGAGTTAAAAGTAACTCTTTATCTCTCTTTTACATATTTTTATAACATTAAGAGCGTTGGAACCTGAGACCGGGCAACTTGGTCCAGACATGAAAAGCAAGGGTGACCAGCAACACCAACCCCTGAGTGGCATTATGTAAGCAGTAAACCCCAACCACCCTTCGATTGCAACAATTATGAGACATCCGACTGGAGCACCTTCATCCGATGAACCACCAGGCATCATTTGGGAATATAGTTGCCAAGCGACGTAGTATATACTTTCTTGTGTTTCAGAAAAACTTTTGGCTTGTTACTCAGTAGAGAGTCAACTGAAGGCAACAGTACATTAAGTGAGTGGATGGTGGCCGCCCCCACCTACTGCAGAGCAAAGACCATATAGTTAGGATTAACAAAAAAAAGTATATATATCTTTTCATCTATCTATCTTGCTAGACACCCAAATCCCGTAGAAGGTGACCACAAGAAAATCGCCTCCACGTCATCCTGACCTCTGCCATTTGGCTGCCCTTCCTCTAACTCACACTCCTGTTATATATATTTTATTTCTCCACCCCGCCTCTCCATCTCATCTTTGATCACCTCCCCCCCCCCTCTCATCTTCATTTCACTTACATACACTCTTCCTAGTCAACATCCCATTCTCCATCCCATCCTCTTCACATGGTCAAATAATCTCAGAGTACTTATCTTAACACTTTTAGTCACATCCACATTGACACCACAACGCTCCTTTACTTTCTCATTTGTCTGTCTGTCTCAACATGTAACTCCACATGCTCCTCTCAGATAATTATTTTCCAGTGCTCTCACTCTTGACTTGTATCCTTCCAATTGGGTCCAAGCTTCACTTCCGAATGCTAGAGTGGGGATCACAATACTGTCATGCACCGACTTTGTTGCTTCCAAAATCACTTCTGTACTCCTTATCACTGCTTTCAGTGAACCAGCAACCTTTCTACCCTGCTGTACGTTTTCCAGCATTTCCTTCTCAAAATATTCATCCTTATTCATCACACTTTTTAAGTGCTTGAATTCACATTCTTCGTTTCTTCACCACCCAGCCTCACCTCACTGTGCATTCTGTGACATCAAGTATCTCAAAGACCAGAACTTTCCTCTTATCTCAGTTAACTTTTAAAGTTCGTTTCTTACAAACACTGCCAAACTCATTAACCAGGCCTTGCAACTCACATTATTTTTTCACTTAACAAGACACTATCGTCGGCAAACAACAGTACAGGAAGTTTACTAACTCTACCGCCTCTCAATGAAGACACGCCAACTTCTACTGCACTGTCTAGTATCTATAACTCCATATATAAACTGAACAACCACGCAGACATGACTCACCTCTGCTTCAAGCTAACACTCAGGCCAAAGAACTCATTCCACTATTCACACGCAGTGCAGCCCTAGCACCCTCATCCATATTCTTCACAGCATTCTTTTGCATTGGGGTACAGCTGTACCTGACTTCCTGTCCTTCGGAACCTACCTTCCGCCCAAGCTAATCTCCACAATTTCCATATCCATTATACTATCATCTCTCCTGTATATCATTATTTCATCACACACTCCATCAGATTCTGAGGTTTTCCCGATTTTGACTTTCTTCATTGCTTCTGATATTTCCATCTTATTAAATCCATCCTTCCTATTAGCCTCTCGTCTCCCAACTATTCCCCAACCACTTATGCCTGCCCTACCGTCGTTCTTTATGTTCAGCAGTCAGGCTACTTAAACTACTCTCTCCATCAGCTCACTTGTTCTCCCTTCACCATCAGCATTCTGCAATTTTTATCTTTCACTGTCCTACAGGTTCCCTTATCACCCTGAGTTATATTCTTGATTGCCTTCCAAAACAGTTTTTTACATTCCCTCCACTTTACAATAAGATTTCTTCCAAACTCCCCACCCACTCTTTTCTTACTCTTACTAGTCTTTCGCCCACCTCCTCGACTCTACATTTAACTCTCTTCCCTGTCTCTCCATATCCTAAGTTCCTCCACTTTCGATCCAGTCGCTATATTCTTTCTTCTTCACTGTCACAGCTCTTTTCACCTTTCCTTAACATCATGCCGGTCCTTGCACCTTCTTACGTCTCCTCGTCACCCTTCATACTCGTACTACCTCACATGCTGCACATTTTTCTTCTGAGAATATCTTGCATATGCCTTCCACCTCCTCCGTCTGTTCCAAATCATATTTACCCAGTTGCTCCTCCACTTCTCTTCAGCATTCTTCCTCTTTTTTTTTTTTTTTTTTTTTTTCATCCTCCTGCAGTCAGTTTGCTCTCTTTGGAGGAACTGCTTCCTCTAACCTTTCTCTACCTCCGCTCATCCAACACCTTTACATCTATATCTTGGACACTACTATCTTGTGATCATATACCGTCCCCTAAACTGTATACAGTCTCGTTTCGAACACAGATCTTCTCATTTGGCCATCCACCCACATGCAATCAGTCACTGCCTTCCGTTCACCTAACTCACCTCCCCCCCCCCATCCTTCTTCTCACTCGCCATGTATACTTGTGGATCATGTTGTATCGAAACAAATATTGGTTATTACCAATCACACTCCAGCATGTGTGTCCACCAGAGCATTACCATTCATGTCCATTTCACTGGATACATCGTACTGTCCAACCATCCCACACACCCTGACATTCCTCACTTTTCCGTTTTTTCCAATCAGAAATGCTCTCACTCCACTCAAACTTTTCAATGCGTGCTTTCAGTTTCACCTTAAACTCATCTTCTGCTCATGACACTTGGTCCTTTGTTGGGGCATACAGACAAACAATGACCCATGTTGAATTCCCACTTTCATATTTACCCATACAGTCACAGATCTGACTGAACTATACTCCATTTTACTTTCCCTGTAGCTCATGGTTTGGCGCAGTTCCCATTAACCCGTTTCAGTTTCGATTTATGCAGCCTCTGCAAGGTAATATTTTAGCTTAGGTGAGACCTGTGTTAATGAAAGGACCACTAGTAGCTTGGCATTTCCACTTACATATATCACGGTAAACTGAAGTCAGTGAATTCGTTACTGTGAAACTGTGAGTGCTTAATGAAACGCGACTGGACATAGCGTGATAAATTTAGGTGAAGGTAAGTTTTCCGCCAATGCCATTCATCTAGGATTCCAGTAAGGGCGGTACAAACATTATTGAAAATTACGTATGAGATACAGCTCTCTCTCTCTCTCTCTCTCTCTCTCTCTCTCTCTCTCTCCCCCTCTCTCACGAAAATTTACATTGAGTTATTGTCTATCTATCTATATCTATATACCTAGGCTGCTTCCCCCAAGGAAAGGGAGGTAGCCGAGACAGGACGACACACTCCCCATTTACTCACCCATTCAAACACATTCATTCGCATCTTAGCCCCAAAGGGGAGAACGGACAGATCCTCACCGCACCACACTGCACAAGGGTCAACTGTGCAATGCAATCAGTGACATCCGCAACACGGCCCGACAGCAGAGCTGGTTTACCCCTGCCACATCATAACAGACTCATCCCCTTACCCGCACCTGACCTGAAATAGCTGATCAGACCAAATGCGGGAGAATATCCCCTCAGGGCTCCGTCATCACTTATTCATTCACAATTTCTCTCCACCCATTTCTGTCACGCACAGCCACTCTTCCTTGCTCAACAGACATCCCTCTCGCATCCAGCGCTCTCTTCACACTGTCCATCCATCCTATTCGTGGTCTTCCTCTCAGCCTTACACCTCTCACATCAGATCTAGTTATCTTTTTCACCAATCGCTCATTATCCATTCTCTCCATATGCCCAAACCATCGCAAACTTATACTTAACACTCTAATAATAGTTCTTCGGCATCTTTACTAATCCTATGAATTGTGTGAAATACATGTTGAATCTTAGAGGTGTGGGTATCCAGGTGGGACACAAACGTGTATGGAACAGAGCGCACCGGAATGAAATAGTCAACGGGGGATAACTCATTGTCAATGATCTATAACAGGCAAGAGGTGAAGCCGTTGTGGTAAATCTTTAATCAGCGGGATTTGAGTTTGGATGGTTTTCAGTTGCTTTATGAAGATCCTTGCACACGACAGCTGAGACCCTCGCTGTGGGTGAATGTGATTGCTTTCTTAGATTTCAGGGAGGTACCTTGCTGGAGCTGGTAACAACGAGCATGTAAAAAATGAACGTGTAAAACAAAAGCTGAAATTCGAAAGCTTAAATTACGTGAGTGAATGGAGGTATGACCCACATTAGTTTGCCATTCTGATGATAATTCTCCTGTTTTATCTTTTTACCTCATATAATGTTGCCAAAGCCCAGTCTTCAGCGAGTCTAAGCTGAGAATTTAAAAATGCTCAGGGGATAAGGTGGTTTAGTGGGTTAAGAGCTCCAACTGGATGTAGGTCGTAAAGGTTTAAATTTCGAGAAGTGATTGGGATTTATTACTCACTGAGTGCCACTCAGGGACTTATGCGAGCAATCACCCTCGCATAAAATTTGGAGACTCAGTAGCATAACCCTGGGTTCCTAAACTCCTTCCATGAAATAAAGAACTGAACGAAATATATAATACATAGGAGTTATAAGTCACTGAAGCTTTTCCAGTCTTTTTTTTTTAATGAGAATTTTTGAGTTTTGAAATATGAGTCAAAGGCGGTGTGAGTCACTTCCACTTGATACTTTGTTGACAGCTTCCCTGCCTTTGTTTTCTCTGTGGAGCAAATGCGCATATATATATATATATATATATATATATATATATATATATATATATATATATATATATATATATATATATATGCGCATGTGCTGTGGACTGCTGTTCTGTGTGTTTGTTATGTAAGCCTCGCCTACAAACATGGCACATGTCATCTGCGATTACACCCACACCCGAATCTAGCTGGTAACAGAGGAAGTGTGGGTAATGTCCTAATATAAACCTAGGTAGATGCACTCGATCAGCTGTAAGGATATCTCTGATGGTTAAATATCAAGAAAAGGGAATTGTAATACACTGTTCAGACAGAAGTATTGTATTGCCCTGGCTTGAAATAGGAATGCATGCGTTTCTTCATTGTTAAAATTGGAATGTTTGTGGCGGGATGTTGTTGAAGACGATGTGGCAATGTCTTTTTTTTTTTTATGCGAGGAAGAAGGAACCAAAGGCCATGAGCCCGCAACAAGAGTTCTCTCCAAGAGAAAAACAAAATACAAGGGAGAGCCAAATTCAAGATCCGTTCATTTCGAGATGCCTGGACACACTGCGTTTGAAAGACTGGAGATCATAGGCAGCAGGAAATACAGACAGAGGGAGACAGTTCCAGAGTTGACGTGTTGCATAAAAGAAGGACTGGGAGTAACGGTTAACTCTTGCATTAGAGAGTTGGACAGAAAAGGGATGAGAGTTTGCTGCCAGACGGGTGCTACGCGCCCGTCGTAGAGGTGGAGGAATGCAAGCAGACAGTTCAGAGGAGTAGTGACCATAAAAGCAGCGATAGAAAAGAGATAAAGATGCAACAGTGCGGCGAAGAGACAGAGGTTGAAGGGAGTCAGTAAGAGGAGGAGAGTTAATGAGACGAAAAGCCTTTGACTCCACCCTATTGAGAAGAGCTGTATGTGGGGAGCCTCCCCACACATGAGAGTTGTACTCCACACAGGGGCGGATAAAACCCCTGTATAGAGTCAACAATTGTGCAGGGGTAAAGAAAGAGCGGAGTCGGCTTAGCACACCCAATCTCTTGGAAGCAGATTTTACAAGAGATGTAATATGATCTTTCCAAGATAAGTCCCGAGTAAATGAAACCCCAAGCATGTTCAAGGATGATGCAGGATTAAGTTGAATATTATTAAACATTAGTGGGTATACCTGTGGAAGATTTTGTCGGGTTGATAGGTGTAAGAACTGAGTCTTAGATGCATTAAAGACAACCATATTATTTTTACCCCAGTCAGAGATACGAGCCAAGTCAGAAATTAGGTGTGCCATAGCCTCATCCCTTGTTTGTTGAAGTAACTGATGAGATGGGCGTTGTGGGAACCGAATGGAAAGGTGAAGGGTGGAGTCATCAGCATATGAGTGGATACGGTTAGATGAACAGCTTAGAAGATCATTGATGAATAAAAGGAAGAGAGTTGGTGATAGGACAGAGCCCTGAGGAACACCGCTGTTGATAGATCTAGGAGAAGAACGATGGCCGTCTACAACAGCTGCTATAGAACGACCAGAAAGGAAGCTAGCGATGAAGGCACAGATAGACGGATAGAAACCGTAAGAGGGCAGTTTGGAAATTAAAGATTTATGCCAGACTCGATCGAAAGCCTTTGAGATGTCAAGTGCAATGGCAAAGCTTTCGCCAAAGTCCCGGAAGGAGGATGACAAGGAGTCTGAAAGGTAGGTGAGAAGATCGCCAGTGGAACGTCCCTGACGGAACCCGTACTGACGATCAGAAAAGAAGGTTGTGATAGGAAAGATGCCTTAAAATTTTTTTATTGAGAATTGACTCGAAAACTTTTGAAATACAGGATGCTAAAGCAATTGGACGATAGGTGGAGGGTTGGGAGTGGTCACCCTTCTTTGGGACTGGCTGAATGAGAGCAAACTTCCAGCAAGAAGGAAAGGTACAAGTTGACAGACAAAGGCGAAAGAGTTTGCCTAGGCAGGGTGTAAGCACAGAAGCACAGTTCTTGAGAACAGGAGGGACTCCATCAGGCCTATATGCCTTGTTAGTACTGAGGCCAGTGATGGTAGAAAATATATCAGCTGAAGAAATTTTAAAGTCAGCCATGAGGAAGTCAGATGGAGGAACAGCACTGGAATCGTCTAAGGTGGAATTGGAGGAGAAAGTCTGTGAGAAGAGATCTGCTTTATCAGTAGAAGAAATAGCTACAGAACCATCAGAGTAGAAAAGAGGAGGGAAGGATGATGAGGTAAAGTTGTTAGAAAGGTTTTTGGCAAGGTGCCAGAAGGAGCGGGAAGAATTCGAGTTGTTTGGTGATTGTTGTATGTGCCTAATTGTGTAGTAAGCTTTTGCCATGTAATGACAGAGGTGTTATAATTTGGTGCAGGCTGCCACATAGAACTGTGTGCCCCTGATATCACGGTATTATCGAATAGGGAGGACTTTTATTTTAGTATAAGTACAGTGTGGGAGTGGCTATGATGCGGTCGATGATGAAGCATAGGACGTATTTCTGTATGGCCTGCAAGGTGTTTGGTAGGACTCGCACTCATGCCGGTAATGCGTATGATATCACTGACTTGGTGTATTGTTTGCAGCAAGTGTTTCTTTTTGCTGCCTTAAAGCTGCCCTTATAAGTGTCTTGAGTGCGTCGAGTCTTTGGGTGCATCATCTCTTAATATCTTGTATGTGGTCAGTGAAGGTGAGTCCAGTGTCAATGTCACTCCAAAGATTTAATGGAGTGCGTGTGTTGCCTAGATACATGGTTAAGTGTAATGTCGGGGTGGAGGATCAGTTTTGATGATTGCTTCTGCTGATGAGTAGGCTATGGTGGATTTGGCTGGGGACAATCGATAAATGCTGTGCTCAATCCATGCCTGAAGTGTTTGGGAGTAGTCTTGGTACAGTGTGCAGGCTATGTCTGTGATATGATCTGTGTAAGTTATGGTAATGTTATTTGCATATGAAGCAATCTATGGAGCAGTTGGGGTGTGGGAATGTCATGTATATATAAACTGAAGCCTTGTGAAACTCCGTTAGGAAAATTCCGTGTTCGTATTGTCAGTCACTGGAGTTTAACACGTGCCTGTCTGCCTGACAGATGGTTGGTAGTCCAGCGATTTTTTTTGAAGACTTTGTTGACTACCTTTCGTCGTGGGAATGCATTAATGACTTTACTAATGTTATTGTTGCAAGAAGTGTAAGTTGCGCGGGTCTTGCGAAGTTAACGCCATCAGATCCGCGTTGTGTGAGGTTGATTAGTATGGCGTCTGTGAAGTGTATTTTTTTTAAAGCCGTATTGTGCGTAATGTGAGGGGAACACGTGAGACATGAGGTATGAATGTTTAATCTTGGTGACTGGAGTGTTATTAGTGTGCTGAATTGATGTTCCGTTTCATCACTGAATAATCTTAATTTGTCTAGTCATAGGTGTGATCGTTCCGATTGGGACTGTGTTCTTCTGGTGATGAGGAAAGAGAGGTGTTTTGAAAGGTATTTGGATTCCATCCGCCAGGTGGTTACCATGGTGGTGATGTGTGACATGTAGACGAACAGAATGTGATTCCCGCAGAGGGAGAGCGGAGTGCTTGGTGTGGGATACAAGTATATTGTGGGATGTCATGCAACCTGTACATGATCCTCAAATATTTTGCAGTGCCCACGACTCGGCAGTTGTGTTGGCTGTACCTTTTGAGGTAAATCTTGCTACTGAAAGAAGACTTTATTAAGCACAGTGATTAAAGACTGTATTATAAGTAGCACAGTAGAGTTCGTTATGCCTCATTTTCAAAGATATACTTTCACTGTAAAGTTATGACCTGATTTCCAGTAGCTTTCCCTCTGAAAAAGGCATCTGGCACCTGTCACGGCATAATTTATTTCCTTTATTGTACACCGGGAAGACCAGTAAATAGGGCAAGCAGCACGCATACACACACTTTATAGTGTCCGCCACTATAGAGTGGCCGGGTGAACACTCCCAAAGTTTATTACCCTGGCGGGGCGCGAACCCTGGTTCACCCGTGTACGAAACGCACACTCTACCACAGAGGCTCCATATATATATATATATATATATATATATATATATATATATATATATATATATATATATATATACACACACATATATATCTATCTATCTATTGCCAGACGCCTCAATCCCGTTTGGGGTGGCCACAAACAAATCGCCCTGTCCCCCGCCATTTCACCACCCTGCTCCCAACTCACACACCCCTCTCTCATATACCTCTCCACTCCATCCCTCCATCTCATCCTCGGCCTCCCCCTCCCTCTTCCCCCCTCCACCTCATTCACATACACTCTCTTCGTCAGTCTTTCACTCTCCATCCTCTCCACAATGCCAAACCACCTCAGTGTGTTCCTCATAACGTTTCCTATCATATCCACATCCACACCACAACGCTCCTTTATATCCTCATTCGTCAGCCTGTCTCTCCATGTGACTCCACAGGCTCCTCTTAAATAAATCATTTCCACTGCTCTCACTCTTGACTTGTGTCCTTCCAACAACGTCCAAGCTTCACTTCCATACGTTAGAGTTGGTATCACAGTACTGTCATGTAGTAATTTTTTCACTTCCATGCTCACTTCCCTGTTTCTTATCACTGCTTTCAGAGAACCAGCAACCTTTCTTCCCTGCTGTACCCTTTCAAGCACTTCACCCTCCAAACCTCCATCTTTACTCATCACACTACCCAAGTACTTAAACGTACTCACATTTTCCAATTCCTCACCATCCAACCTCGCTGTACATTCACTGACTTCACCTCTCTCAAAGACCATCACTTTACTCTTCCCTACATTCACCTTTAGATTCCGTTTCTTACACACTCTCCCAAACTCATCCACCAAGCCTTGCAGCTCCCCTTCTTCTTCACTCAACAACACAGTATCATCTGCAACAACAGTACAGGGAGTTTCCAAACACTATCCTCTCTCACCATGGCCACTCCAACATCCACTACCCTACCTTGTACCTCTTTTATTACCCCATCCATGTACAGATTGAACAACCATGGAGACATGACACATCCCTGTTTCAACCCAGCTTTCAAAGAGAAAAATTCACTTAGTTCACCATCCACATGCACTGCAGCCTTCGCACCATCGTACATACTCTTCACAGCATTCAACAACTTCCCATCTACTCCATATATTCTTAACACTTTCCACAATCCTTGTCTATCCACCCTGTCATATGCTTTCTCCAAATCCATGAAAGCCGCATACAACTTCTTTCCCTTCTCTAGAAACTTTTCCACTAAAGATCTAAGAATGAATATCTGATCTACACAACCTCTTCCCTTCCTAAAGCCACCCTGTTCTTCTCCAACTAATTTCTCTCTTCTTTCTCTAACTCTGTCAATAAGTATCCTACCATACACTTTTCCTATTATACTAAGAAGACAAATGCCCCTATGATTACCACACACTTCTTTTTCCCCTTTTCCTTTGTACAAGGGAATAATAATACCTGACTTCCAATCCTCCGGGACTCTACCTTCCTCCCAGGCCAATCTGCACATCTTCCACATCCATTCTACTACTATCTCTCCCCCATGTTTCAGCATTTCACCACACACTCCATCAATTCCTGGGGCTTTCCCCGATTCAACTTTCTTCATTGCTTCCACAACTTCTATCCTACTGATTCCTTCCTGTCTTCTCACCTCCCTCCTTCTCCCAGCCATTCCCCAGCCACTTATACTCGCATTACTTCCATCCTCTATGTTCAACAATTCCTTAAAGTGTTCTCTCCTTCTGCTCACTTTTTCTCCCTTCTCCACTAGTAATCTACCATTTTTATCTTTCACTCCCCTGCTAACTTCACTTCCACCCTGTCTTAGTCTTTTCACCTCTTTCCAGAACATTTTCTTATAGTCCCTCCACTTTACACTCAAATTCCTTCCAAATTCCTCATCCACTCTCTTCTTACTCTCTCTTAGTAATCTTTTCACCTCTCTCTTTCTTTCTACATATAACTCTCTCCTCCGCCTCTCAACTTCTTCCACGCCCCTATTTCTCATCCATTCATTGTATGCTTTCCACTTTTGTGCCACAGCCTGTCTCACCTCTTCAGTCCACCACGCTGTTCCTGGCACCCCCCTCCGTCTTCTCTTCCTTCCACACACCACATCACATGCTGCACATATTTCTTCTGTAAATGTCCTACACACACCTTCCACGTCTCCAATCTGCTCCAATTCATATTTGCCCAATCGTTCCTCCACTTCTCTCTTATACTCTGCCTTTTTCTCATCCTCTTGTAACCTTTCCACTCTCCTTGCAACTACTCCTTCCTCTCGTCTTTCCCTTCTTCTATTCCTCCATCTTACTTGAATCCTAATTCTGGCCAAAGTATTGTTGAGTGAAGATGAATGGGAGTTGCAAGGTTTGGTGAATGAATTTGGGACAGTGTTTAGGAGGAGGAAGCTGAAAGTTAATGTAAACAAAAGTAAAGTTATGGTGTTTGAGAGGAATGAAGTCACAGAGTGTGCAGTGAGGTTGGATGGTGAGGATATGGAGAATGTGAGTGCATTCAAGTACTTGGGTAGTGTGATGAGTAAGGATGGAACTTTGGGGGATGAAGTACGTGAAAGGGTACAGCAGGGAAGGAAGGTTGTTGGTACACTGAAAGCAGTGATGAGAAATAGGGAGGTGAGTATGGAAGTTAAGAAGTCACTGCATGATGGTATTGTGATCCCTACCCTGACGTATGGAAGCGAGGCGTGGACCTTGCAAGAGGGGAACAAGTCAAGAGTGAGAGCAGTGGAAACGAGTTACTTGAGAGGAGCATGTGGAGTGACATGGAGGGACAGGTTGACGAATAAAGAAGTGAAGGAACGTTGTGGGGTAGATGTGGATGTGTTTGAGAAGATTAGGAGAAATACACTGAGGTGGTTTGGACATGTGGAGAGAATGGAGAATGAAAGACTGACTAAGAGGGTGTATGTTGGTGAGGTGGAGGGAGGGAGAGGGAGGGGTAGACCGAGGATGAGGTGGAGGGATGGAGTTGAGAGGTATATGAGGGAGGGGGGGGTGAGTTGGGGGGAGGGTAGTCAAATGGTGGGTGACAGAGTGATTTGGAGGCGTTTTGTCTGCGGCCACCCTTTGCAGGATTAGGGCGTCAGGCTATAGATAGATAGATAGACCAAGTATTGGTATATATATATATATATATATATATATATATATATATATATATATATATATATATATATATATATAAGGACCAGTGTCAAAAACTGAGGTTTTGAGAAAATGCATTTAAAAGTTTGCAGACTTTACTAAAATTCTGCTAAGAAGAATGGACATAAAAGTAATTTTTTCATTGTTGTTTAAGCCAAGTAACAATCACATAATGCCTTTTTCGGTAACTAAAAGCTGCGTTGCATTGTGAAAAATATATATATATATATATATATAGATAGATATATATATATTTACAGAATGTTTTCCTATGTCATTGATAATTTTTTCTTATTGAGTAATAATTAGCAAATTTTTTGAATAAAATTATTGTTACATTTTTAAAACTGAATTTTAAGCTTACCTAAATGTAATTTCCTTATCTTAGTTAATATTTCCCTTGTTTAAAAACAAAAATTTCAAATATATATCTTTTTCATAAAAATCATTCCTGAATGGAAACAGTAGCCAGATCTCCGAAAATTTTAAGACAATCATTTTTCATTACTGTACTTAAAGACTAAATAGAAATTCCACTTTGGTGTCATCATCTAAATAATCATCATCTACACCATCTGCTGCCTGTAAGCTCCTGTATATATGTCTACTTCCAGCAGAAATCAGAGGAAGGAGATCAATCAGGTCTTTCATCTTTTTAGGCGCAAGTTTCCGTGGTCCGTCTTCTAGTTGTTTTATGGCATCGTCCCTAAGACCCTGGGACATTGGCCTTTGAAGCACTGGAAGACCTATATTTTACAAGCTCCCTGGTACCCTTGTCTCCATATGAGCAATTTTTGACATTGGCCCTTCTTGCACTCTCTCTCTCTCTCTCTCTCTCTCTCTCTATAGATATAATTCATGCTGTTATTGTGTATATCTCTCATTAAGTAAGAGGAAATCACAGTACACTAAAGTTGAGGCTCTAGTTATACGAAAGAATATGAAACTCACTGCCTATCGTTCAATGGTTTCAAGGTTAAAATGCGAAGAATCTCTCGTAACGCTTGTTTTACGTCTTTAATCGACGATAGTGAGGGAAAAATGCCGCGTAAAATAAAATCTAAAGTTGAAATTAATGCCCAGATTACGAGGGCCATCAAATCACGAAAGTAAACATCTAATAGTATAATCTTACCCACATTTAAATCACTTTGCAGGATGAAATTCAGGGGAGAAATCAAAGCCACAAATGCATAACCGTGAACGGTGAACAAACAGTGGAGTAACAAAAGGCAACAAAGAAGTCTGTCTACTGAATTTAGTGAAAATGTGAAATTACTGGGGAACAGTTACACTATTTCAACTTAACATGACACAGATTTTCTTCCTTATGTAGCTTATTTCACGTAGTCCAATGTAGGCCAAACACAATTCTATGGCTAAACATTATTTCCATGGATCTTCTTTCTAACATCATGAATTAGTATTCATGTAATTTTACAACTCGGCACTCAAGATGGAGCTAGAAAGTACTCAGAGAGCGCATACCTTCGCCAATGCCATTACCATTAAAAAACATTCGGATCGGCCCAAAAATTTAATTATATTTTGGCCCATGGTCCACCCTTCCATAAAGCGTCATTGAAATTCATTGAGAACTTTTGGAGATATTGTGCTGGATACTCCTGATCCGGATCCGGATCTGACCCCATATTTAATCAATTCTTTTTTGGCCTTGGCCCACTCTTCCACAAAATTTAATTGAAAGTCACAGAGAACTTTTGTAGATATCGTGTGGACAAAAACAAACATAGGTAAATACAGAACCTCCTCCAACTTCGTTGGTGGAGGTAAATATTGCAATTTTAGACCAAGTTAAAGTAAAAAGGAAAGTAATTTGTACTGATGATGAAATTTCAACATGTAGTAGAATGTGTATGTCAGTCTCATGAAAGAAGATGGAAAGGGTAACAATGAAGAGAACTAAAGACGAGTAAGCTGGTGACAGGGAAAAAAAAAAAAGAAACTGTGCAAAGGCACAGCAAACTCGTCCCCGGCAGTCATTTTAGTGCTGATGTATAAATGCAACAGGATATCTAGTCAAAGATGTCGCCTATCAAATATGGAGTAAATCGGGTGAAAATTGACGGTTTTATGCCCAATTGAAAATTTAGGCCCGACTCACTTGACACTGACCCCCTTACCGCAAACTGGGGGAGTGACTCCCCAGATGTAATAAGTCATGTTATAAGATGCAGATTTCAAAGATGCACATTTAGGTGTTGGTTTCATGTCGATAGGGCGAATTTGAAAGGAGTTACGGCGATTTTTTTTTTACATTTTTTGGGGGCCTATAGCCTTGACCTTTGCCCAATTTGGTCCCAAACCAGGTGATCAGAAGGTCACAGCCAGTCAGCCGTACAATTTTAGTCAAAATCCCACTGGCAGTTTTTGTGAAAAGTTAACAGACAAACAGACAGACAAACCGAGTGAAAACAACTCGTCCCCGAGCCCCTCAGGGGCAGGGACGAGTAAAAAGGAAGTGGGAAAGGTGGGGAAGGTGCAAGTGATGTCTATCTATCTATCTATCTATCTATAGCCCGACGCCCTAATCCCGCAAAGGGTGGCCGCAGACAAAACGCCTCCAAATCACTCTGTCACCCACCATTTGACTACCCTCCCCCCAACTCACCCCCCCCTCCCTCATATACCTCTCAACTCCATCCCTCCACCTCATCCTCGGTCTACTTCTCCCTCTCCCTCCCTCCACCTCACCTACATACACCCTCTTAGTCAGTCTTTCATTCTCCATTCTCTTCACATGTCCAAACCACCTCAGTGTATTTCTCCTAATCTTCTCAACCACATCCACATCCACCCCACAGCGTTCCTTCACTTCTTCATTCGTCAACCTGTCCCTCCACGTCACTCCACATGCTCCTCTCAAGTAACTCGTTTCCACTGCTCTCACTCTTTGACTTGTTCCCCTCTTGCAAGGTCCATGCCTCGCTTCCATACGTCAGGGTAGGGATCACAATACTATCATGCAGTGACTTCTTAACTTCCATACTCACCTCCCTATTTCTCATCACTGCTTTCAGTGTACCAACAACCTTCCTTCCCTGCTGTACCCTTTCACGCACTTAATCCCCCAAAGTTCCATCTCTACTCATCACACTACCCAAGTACTTGAATGCACTCACATTCTCCATGTCCTCACCATCCAACCTCACTGCACACTCTGTGACTTCATTCCTCTCAAACACCATAACTTTACTTTTGTTTACACTAACTTTCAGATTCCTCCTCCTGCACACTGTCCCAAATTCATTCACCAAACCTTGCAACTCCCATTCATTTTCACTCAACAGTACTGTATCATCAGCAAACAGCAACACTGGAAGCTTCCAAATCTCACATTCATTAGGGCCACCCCCACATCCACTGCCCTACCCTGCACCTCCTTTACAACCCCATCCATGTATATATTAAACAGCCATGGAGACATCACACAACCCTGTTTCAGTCCCACACTGAGATCAAAGAACTCACTCAGCTCACCATCCACTCGCACCACAGCCCTAGCTCCCTCGTACATACTCTTCACAGCACGCAACAATTTCCCCTCCACTCCATATATTCTTAATACCTTCCACATACCTTGTCTATCTATTCTGTCATAAGCTTTCTCCAAGTCCATGAAGGCAGCATACACTTTCCTTCCCTTCTCTAGATACTTCTCCACTAAACATCTTAGAACAAATATCTGATCTACACACCCTTTTCCCTTCCTAAATCCCCCTTGTTCTTCTCCAGCTAGCTCCTCTGTCATATGCCTAACCCTATCAATGAGTATTCTACCATATATTTTACCAGTCACACTAAGTAGGCAAATACCCCTGTGGTTACCACATACTTCTCTCTCCCCTTTTCCTTTGTGTAAAGGAACAATTATACCTGATTTCCAGTCCTCTGGAACCCTTCCCTCTTCCCAAGCCAATCTACACAACTTCCATATCCACTCCACAACAATCTCACCCCCATACCTAAGCATTTCACCACACACTCCATCAATTCCTGGGGCCTTTCCCAGCTTAAACTTCTTCATCGCTTCCACTACTTCCACTGCAGTGAAGTACGGAGAGATATAATCTGTCTCGTTGCTTGATCATTACTGACGTAATTATTGTGTTACCATGTGCCGGCCTTAAAGTAGGCGTAAATGTAGTTTTGGTCACATAATTTCTGTAGATTTTGGAAAATTTCGTTAGACCATAAATGACCATCATGACAAGAAAATACACGAGTAATGGAGATTACAAATGATAGGACTTTGTAAATGCAAGATAATTGTAATACACAAAGCAAAATATGACACTTAACTTGGCCTGTGAAAATCTCAATCAATAAAAAATCTGAGGAACAAAAAAAAAAAAAAAAAAATGAACATATATATTTCGTGACATACCTGTGATGACTTCGATGTACAAATCAAAATATAAATAAATGGCTTCAGTGAAAATCGCAATCAATACACAACCCATGGAACGAAAAAACAAAAAAAATCACCTGTAAACATATATTTGGTGACTAATAACCTTGATAGGTTTAATGTAGAAATCAGAATATAAACACAACTTGGCATGAGTGAGTCTCAATCAATAAAAAATCCAAGGAAACAAAAATTCCATCAGTAAATATATATTAGATATTTGGTGATTAATACCCCTGCAAGTACTGTATAATAATAAAAAACAAGTAGTCTTTACATTTCCACATTTCAAAAAAGCAACTCTTAATTCTATTATTTTGTCAATTCTACTCATTATTTACATCAATCACTGCCTTGAGTAAAAGATTGTGTACCAATATTAAGTCTCAGAGTAATTAAAATCACGGATCTATTTTCAACAATTCTGTCAGATTTCTATAAACTTTTCTGTAGATATAAAAAATTTCTGTAAATTTTGCAAAAAAGTTAATAAAAACCTGTTTTTCTGTACACACATCAAAATATCTGTAGGAATACAGATATTCCTGTAGACCTGGCAACCCTGCGTAATTGGTTGGGCTGCCGGCCGCTTCAGCGTGACTGGAATTGTACCAGATTTTGCATACTATTAAATTATTGTTGGGGTAATAATCTAAAATACTGAAGACGAACCTTAATTATATTTTCACTAGATCAGCTTTCTGTGGTTCTTCAACATCATAAATTATGTTTGGATGGTACGCAAGGCATAAAAAAAAAAAAAAAAAAAAGTATTGCCGTCTCGGATTCCATCCAGTGAAAGTTGCCAGATCCAGGGAGTTTTGCTAATCATCACTCCATTGGGCGATTGTACGTCATTTTATCTTACTGTGCGTAACTGAGCCAAGCCATATCAGTTTATATAAATAACTTAACGGAAAATATGAAGATGAAGTACCCATAATAACATTGCTATGAAAACTGCACTGTGAAGTAACCCTTGTTTCTTAGAATTCGGCTTTACACGGCAAATAATGACAGGCCTTTCATTTGTTTTGACCTAGCAACAAACAGAAATGTCAACCCCGTACTCAGTTTCACTCACCACTACCCAAGCCGTCGTTGGGAATGGTTTTGTTTTTCGCTCAATTACCTGACATCATTTCCCATGAGCATATTCGAGGCCGGGGCAGCCATAACACGGCCTTCACGCTACATTACACACCACCAACTGCAGCACTCACTTTTATCCTTAATCCACGTTTTCAGCATGCAGTTTAACATCTTAATATTTGATTTCTATTTCTAGTGTAGTTTTTTCATTTTTCTTTACGTTATTATTTCATTCTTAATAACTAATTGATTACAGTATATTCAGGAAAGTGAGGAAGTTACCACCAGGCTTCATTAACCCCTTCTGTAGGATGACTGGATTTACTAAATTCTTACTGTACAGTGCCTCAAGAAAGTATCCGTACTTAAGGGTAGATAGTTTTGAAATCATACGTTCACCTCAGGAGTGTTTCAGATCACATCGTTGATTTTTCAGTTTGTTTCCCACATAGTTGTTCTGATACTTTTTTGAGGTACTGTACATCCAAATGGACTGATCCTGCCTCTAGGAGGCCTTTAGCAATGAAGGATAATAATCTACATTAATATTTTTGCTACCACCGTGGAGGGGTCTGTGGCTGGAGCTGCGATAAAATGACATATCACACTATATAACACCCTCTTAACTGCAACACTATTATTTTAATGACAAATTCGATTTTTTGCCATGCACTCTCGCATTTCTTTGTAGGCATTCAATTTCTTTCAGTAAAATACGTAGCATTCACTTTCTCGTCCTGTATACTGGCGGTGAGAGTGAATGTCACTTCACCTTCACTCTCATAACTCATAGTATTCATACATGCTAGAGTGAAACTTTCACTTTCATTACTCCTAGTATATATACTCGTATTCTTATAATACTACTCATTTACATTTCTATTTACGTTCTCTATTTTATTTACATTATTTACATTTATATTTTATTTTCACTGTGTTAGGCACTGTCACTTGCAGTAACTTATAAAACTATTTTCCACTGTTCACATATATTTACATTCATTGCTTTCACTTGCTGTTTACTCATTATTTACACATTATTGACAATTCCACTTGCACTGTTTTACTCACTGTCTATCATTTGTCAGCCCTTTACCTCTTTCCACACGAGGTTTAGTAGAGGGTAGAGGTCACAGGGGCCTTTGCATGGGGCTAAAAAGCAGCGGAATCTAGCAGGTGCGAATTCGACGTACTTTCACCTTGAAAGACGACAGTAAACTGATACTGATGGGCCGGGGTGGCCTACCTAGGGAGAGAGCATTACTGCCAACGTCAGCCTCGTGAGAGCTGCTAATATATAGCTATGAAATAACTGGCAGGAAATGTAGATAATACTATATAAATTAGGTAGTTCCAGGTGAATGTAAATATCACTTAGGCTTCTCCCTTCCTTTCTTATATATATTTTTATTACGAGAATAGATTATACGGCATATTTCAAGGAGAAATAAACAGCGAAAATTGGCGAACGAGTGCACGTGAGGTGTTGTCAGGTGATATTTAGCCAATTCCAGGTGTATGGCACTCTCACTTACCTTATTTCATTTTTGTATATATTATTTGGTATAAGAATATGGCATAGGGCTTATTTCAATCGATGAAATCAGTGGAAAATTCCAGGGAAGATTTACTTAGCGTAGCACGGCTGGGCAGGCGAGAGGAGAGGGTAATGGAGGGGAGGTAGGGAGGGGAGTCAAGAATGGGGAGAAATGGCTAAATTGTCAACAATGGATGGGAGTACAGATGAGATTAGGAGTGCTGACTAGTGTTGGACATTGGCAGTACTGATAGATGATACAAGCCACCACTTGAAAGCCCGGGCGAATTCAAAATAACACAGAATCACAAAAGTGACGCCCCGCGGTATGATCCCTTGCTCCCAAGCGTCACGAAAGTGATGCCCCACGGTTAAGAGGCTAAACAGAAGTCTGACAAGTCTAAGAAACTTAATTTTACCACCTTTATAAAGCCGTCACGTACTCATTTGCTTTCTGCTCGTGCTCCTACAAGAGAGAGAATAGTCAGTTCTTCCTTGGGAGAATCTGGAAGCCTTTTTTTTGATGATGCAATGGACGTTTCTGTCAGCAAGCACCAGGATAGGTCCCCCGGCGGTCACTTCCCTAGTGGCAGCAGCATATGAAAAAGAAAAAAAAAGCACAATGGCCCTTATTAGTTCGGCCAATTGCGACCAGCAATTCCAAAACCATAAAAGCACAGCTGAACTATGAACATTAGACTTTGCCCCAGAAGACATTCAATCCCCATTAAACTAAGAGTTTATGATGAAAGAACTTCATGCTCAATAATCCTGCAATGACACCAGTCCTGGATCAGATACCATCATGTACAGTATAATTCATCATCTTAATCAGGAAAACCTGATTAGGCTATTAGCATTATATAATGAACACTGGACATCCCAAACGTCCCCAGACTCAAGGCTCTTTGCACTTCATACCGATATTCAAACTGGCTGGTCATCTTATGAACCCCACTTCATTTCGTCCTTTATGTTGACTTACTGTCAATGTAAGGTTGTGGTATGAATGGTTATTAATAGGCTTCTCTCTGTTTTAAGAGTCGAAAAATTGATTAAATGATCAACAATGTGGCTTTTCTTAATCCAGGAGTATGTTGGATCATTCAATGCCATTTGCCATTATAGAATTTATGAACTGGGTACTCTTGGATATACATAAAACCTATGACATGTTGTGGTGACGTGGGATACTAGTGGAGTCTTATGTCTATGATTCAAGGGGTAATTTACCTATATTGATTTCCAATTTTTTAATGGACAGAATTTTCTTTGTCAAATTGCCTGCAACAATATATCAGATGTTTTTGTCCGGGAAAACGGAGTACCCCAGAACAGTGCTTAGTTCTACTTTATATCCTATTATGATCAATGTTATGCTCTCGTCAGCTCCCATCCCAAGGAATCTTACTCACTTTATGCCAAAGATTGCACAATATGGCGCACTTCCTGTCACATACTATTTGGGCCTGGAGAGATTCAAGCAGCCCTTAGATTCCATCCATCTGTGGGCCTTGCAGTGGCTGAATTGGTAGATTGGCGGCCTGCGGTCCTGATGGACCCAGGTTCGAATCCCGGCTGGGGCAGGGAACAGTTTAAGGATTTGAATTTCATTAAAGCAGACTTTCCTGATCTACCAGATGACCCGCCGACATGTCATAAAAGTACCCTCGCTAATACCAATACACCAGTCCTGTATGAGACAGCCCTGGCATGTATTCAATATGGACAGTGGGTGTTAGCGCTGAAGTGGTGACATGTAGAGAGGTGTATGGTATGTAGGAGGACTACTGGGCCTTGAGAGCAGGCTGTGAAGCCTATGCCCAGAGTCGGACACATAAAAAAAAAACAATAAAAATAATTAAATAAAATTTTTCCGTTCCTAAGTGTAACACAGTAGTTTTTACCACCTGTAAAGTTCCTGACCTGCATTTGACTTTGAATAACCGGCTGGTACATTTCGAAATTCTATCAAGTTTGGGGGCTTACATATTGAGTGGAGTTTAATCTTTATACATCTTAATAATTGAACTGCTCTTTGTGTAAATCATTAAATATATCCAAGTACATAGTAGCTTCTACATGGGGAGTCGACAGGAAGTGTTTAATAATTGAATATAAGTTCCATAATAGATCTAAGCTGCATTATGGATCACATGTGTATGGTTCGGCATCTGATGCCACATTGAGGAAGATAGATGTGTTGCAGAATAAGCGTCTGCGAATGTGTTTTGGAGCTCTGCAGTGTACATGTTTAGCTATCATAGAAGTGGAGGCGAATGCACCTCCCCACCATATTCCCTGGGACCACCTGATTCTGTCATAATCAGACGGTTTAAAGACCATACGGAAACATCTAATACTGTCAATGTGGCCTGTGTCCCCCCACATCAAAAGCACCATCATTTGGAGTTGGTTCATAGGATACTTGCCATTCACTTCCACTTACCGACCCAGGAGCTAGTTGTGAACCTCAATGACTGACAAGTTGATGCTTTACAAAATTGCTTCTTGCTGACACCCAATTTTGCATGTTTTTTTTTTTTTTTTTTCCAGAAGATGAACAGATGAAGGAAAGACAAATTAATTAAAAAATAATCCATACACCAGAATACGGGAGTCCATTCACAAAAAATCTGTAACAGTTGGACTTGACCAGCAGTAGGTTGTAGATTGGGGGAAAACCATTCTGGGGAAGTGAGTTTCAAAAGGATGCAGTTCGGGGAATAAAAGAACTCTGATAGGCAAAAATTTTGGAATATGGCAGTGCTATAGTCCAGTCATGAGCACTGCCTGATACCCGCGTAGCGCGAGGAGAGGCGTGAAAAGGTGGCACAGTGGATGCAACTTCGCCTGAGCCTTTGCCACAAAAGTATCTGTAAAATATTGCAAGGGAGAACACATTCCTTCTTGCTTGTAAGGGAGGTAGTTCATTTGTAATAGCAGGGTAATTAATAATTCTAACAGCTTTGTTCTGAATTTTGCCTAGCTGTTTTAGTGCAACCTCACCACATCTACTTGGACACGATGGTGGGCAGTATTCCAGCTGAGAGCACACATGACTTTTAAATTATAGCTAACTGCTTGTCAGTGAAGAAGTTACGGACTCTGTACAACAATCCAAGTTTCTTTGAAGAGGTTTCAGCAAGTGATTTAACATGAGAGGTCTAGCTGAGGGCACTGTTAGGTGAAACGCCGAAAATTTCAGTATTTGACGATTCATGGCTCCTAGCGCCGAAGACCATCAGAAGTCATTTGGATTCCGACCATTTGTACATCAATGGTTTCAAGTCGAGTGAATGTGTGGGTGCTAGTGTTTGATCGACTAACTGTGCTCTCAGGTTTAGCTTGCCGACTTAGGCACCTGTGTTTACCTCTGAACTCTTTGCTCTAAATTCTCAGTATGACTCATTTGTTATATTTTTGGACTGTAACTCAGCTCTTCAGGCAACTGCTTCTTGCACCAATTGTTCTAATGAGATTTAGGGCCACATCATACAGTAAATTGCATTCATGCAACAAATCCTTTTGGCTGATTTGGGTGATTGGTCATTGTCGTATTTACAGCTATGAGGAGGTCTTTTTACTTGCAAAATTGCTGTGGAACTCGAGGAGACTTGGGATGTTCATCGTGATCCACGGTCCGATCTCTATCTCGAGAGGAAATTAAGAAATCATTTGTGGCAAGGTCAGCAGGCCAGACACTGCATACCAACATGCGAACCGATACTGGGATATCCACCTATCCTCCCACCCGTCTGAAAGGAAGGATATTAGCGTGTCTATATTATACAGTACCCTTATTACTAATATGTTACCTAATATAGAAACACGATTTCCATCGCACTGACAATTGTAGCGTGGTGATATCTATCGGTCATTTAATGCTGTGTTGTCAGTAGGGATGAAGTGAATACAAGAGTTAAGCGTTGCAAATACTCCATATTTCTAATAATACGAATATGAGTACGAATAAATATTATGAATTCCAACGCGAATACAAATACTTTACGAAAGTATTCTTGAATGCATTCATGATTACTCTTCGTTAAAAAGTAACTTCTAGCTATAAGTCTGCCTAGTGCAGTATTAAAGTTATGCAGTGTTAAATATTGGTGCCAGTATTCGGTACTGGGATATCAAATTGATCCTAAGTATAGCAGTAGACATTTTAGCTTGTGTTTTCCTAGTAGGCTAGTTACAATATAAATACATCATACTCAGCCGAATCTCTAGTCTCTTCTTGTAGGCCTCACTCTTATTGTTCAGAATTTTAATGATACATTTTAATAATGTCACTTTTACGTGGAGGAAGATGGTGATATTATGCAGCGACTTCAAATTTCTTGTTAATATGTCCAAGAAGAACTGGTGAAGGCAACTGAAAAAGAGATTTTTGGATACATTTATGTAATGCATGAAAACAAGCTATTGGTAAATGAAATGAAAAATTATATCTTGAGAAAATAAGCATCAGGTTTGTGTGTAAAGAGAAAAAGTGATTTTATTTCTTCACTCACAAAGCATACTGATACCCTTGTGCCTCCAACAAATATCCATTATTCTTAATGAACATTAACATCTTCAGTCTCATATCACTGAACCTACAAAGTTCACCCCTGTATATCTTCCTTCCAGTACTAACATGTGCTCCACTTGAGCAAAGGAGGCTGGAACACTTGCATAGTGCTTGGCTAGTCCTGATTGAAATGGATAATCAGTAGGGTGGAGGGATGAGTATTTTCTTTCTAATATCCATTTCTGACAGTGTGGAAAAGTTGCCTCACGTTGTGTTTAGTGATGCTACAAAATAAGTGAATTTACATCTTATGGTGCCCCAGTATTATCAAATACTGTAACTTTTTATTCTAAAATATTGTTTCACAAAGTACTGCGTACGGAAAATGTCTATTTTTATATTTATTCTTTACATAATACTAAACTTATCTACATAATAAAAGTAATTGATATTCTATAACAATACAGTAATTAAAGTTTTTGTATTGCTACAGAATTACCAACATTATGATGCCAAAAACCAAATCAAACCGAAGTAATACACTGTGTCCCATTTTTTTGTGCACCCAAGGAACAGGACTCTCAAATTCTGCCAATGTACCATAATGTGATGCAGTATTACCTCCTAGTTCGTCAGAACATAAAGGCAAAGAGAGATGCAAAAGAACCATTTGTTAAAGAAATATCAGAAACTGTTGCTCAAATATTTGAAAAAGTATGGGGAAAAGCATAACTGCCTGAGGAAAGACACGATCATGTTTTAGAAAAAAAAAATATCATGATGCATACAGAACACTTATGAAACCTATGAAAAGCAGATACGGCAAATCTTACAAAAAAAAAAAAAAGATAAAGCATCAAAGGATCTTTTTAATCTTTGAACCTGTAAGTGTTCAGATTTTTCATTGTGTAACTGCAAATGATCGCAAAATGCCAAAGAAAGAACAACCTTTCCTTTCAGATCAAGGAAGACTCAGACTCAGAGTCATATGCTTAGTCGATCGTGCAAGAACGAAGCAGCTCCAAGAAAGGGAAAGGAGAAAGTCAAGAGCACGTACTGCTTCTGCAAAAAAAGGACAGTTCTGAAAAAAAAAATACAGACATGACAACAGAGAAAAAGATGGTTGATAATGAAAAATTTGGTTACGAAATTGCAGATACATGTGAAAAGAACGGAGACTATGTTCTACCCTAGTACATGCAGAGGACTGTGGAAATGGATAATGACCAGGATCCTTCGTCATTAAAAGAAAAACTCAGTACATCTCAAATGAGGCTGAAATTATCAACATTTGCCAGAGGATGTGACAGAACAGGAGTGTCTGATCGAACAGGTGCTATAGTCGACAGTGCAGTTTTGGAAAATGTAGGAATGATTGCGAAAGAGAATAGTTCAAATACTGTGAACATACATTAAATACAATGGGAAAGGCAGAAAAATCGATCTGTGTTGCGAAGAAAATAGATAAATCTTGTCCTAAAAGCACCTTCTTTGAAGGACGGAAAGAAAGACAGTAATTCAGGGGAAGAAAGGTGCTAATTTTTATAAAGGAATAGTTACAGAGGAGCATGTTGCATTTCTACAGGAACCTGGATCAACGTATTTAGGACATTCAACGCTTGTCTCTGGCAGTGTTAAATGTATCAAAAAAAGTATTATAAAATATTTGTCAGAAAACAACATAAGTTCTAAAGAAAAAGTAGCTATTGGATGTGACAGGACTCCAGTCAATACTAGGCCAAACAGTGGAGTTATTCGACAGCTTGAAGAACATTTTCAGAGGCCACTGCAGTGACTAGTATGTCAACTCCATGCAAATGAACTTGCACTGCGACATCTCTTGAAACATCTTGACGGACACACAAAAGGACCAAATACCTTGTCTGGTCCTATAGGCAAGAGCTTGGAAGGATGTAAAAATATCCCAGCAGTTGACGACCAGAAAGTCAAAACTGAATTACCACCAACTGACACAACAGATTTAAGTACAGATCAGCTTTACCCTCTGGAGATGGTGAAAGCAAATGCAGACGGCCAATGCTCAGTAGATCTGTCAAGAAGAAAACGCGGTAAGATATCTCATACAAGATGGTTAATAACTGCAAATGGAGTTCTTCGTCTGTATGTAGCAACTGAGGAACCTTCAATAGACCTTCACATTCTAGTTCTGTACATTATGAAAGTGTATACTCCCATGTGGTTTGCAATAAAAACCCATCCCTCATGTGCAGCTAGTTCTCAGCATCTCTGGAAACTTGCATCTCTGGAAACTTGTATCTTCCGCTCGATATCTAAGTGAAGAGACAAAACAGAAAATGTTGGATCCAGTTATATAGAGAATTGCCTTTTTTGGACACCCTTCGGACATTCTCTTTACGATGATTGTAGGTGTACGACACCATATAAGAGAGTTTGGACTAAGACGAATAATGAAATCAAGGAGAGAAAAGCCATCAGGGATCAGAAACATCAATATACCACTTCTTGGGTTTGATGCTGATTACTTTGTAGATTTAACTGATTGGCAACAGTGTACTTTTACAGAGCCTCCTTTAACCATGACACTTTCAGGTAATGAACTCGAAAGTATGCTGAAAGCAAAGGATGTGCCTGTAATGAAAATTGCACAATTTCCCTGTCATACCCAGGCAGTTGAACGATGTATAAGACTTGTGACTGAAGCACTGACAGCTTCCTGTGGACAAATTCCAAGGGATGGGTACATACGTGCATGATTCCAATCCCGACAGTTGATGCCTTCATTTCATTCTAAAAATGAATATCTCACCTTGCAGTAACCACAACTAGCCCGAGTTGCTCACAAAGAAGGGTGGATGGGGTGGGCATGGGTAGGACTCTATTATGCAGCCGCCTCCTCGTGGTGATTCCTGGGTTATTCCAATGAAATATTATTGGAATAAACGAAGAGCCGCAAGGCATATGTTATAATCCGAATAACGCTATAGGATGTACACTATGCTAAGCACTATAGGAAGGTTGGGGCACCACAGAATTATAAGCAATTTCCATGAAAATTTCCACAATTACTATGTGTGCCATAAAGCAACTTTTTAGAACTGTCAGAAATATAAAGAAAAAAATGGACCTCACTTTTCAATCCACCCTAATAATTAGTCTCATGAGCTTTCCACAATTGCAATGGGTTGCTATCATCCAAGGTGCAGGGGCTGTCTATATAGATTTTCAGTTCTGCTTCCACTGGTGATGGAAGGGGGAGAACTGATCGACTAGGTGTGACCATAAAGCAAAACAGTTTGTTTTAAACGTTTGGCTGGGGAAGAGTGCACCTCTATTTCCTTTTGCAAAATTACTCTCAGACACAGTACTTCGTTGTAGTTTTTTTAATTTCTTACGTTAACAGCCTGCGAGTAAAGTATCTGGATTATTAATGCACAAATTAAATTTGAACCTGGGGTCTCAGGCATCACCTAAATTGAAGACAGAATGCTTTTCATAAGGTGTCAGCTGAGTTTGGATTGACTGCTTAAGTTTCAGTACAAGATGGCAGTTGTACCTTGACTGCATGCTCAGATTTCAGCCCTACAACACATGGTATGACACCTCGATATGACAATGTTCTGACCTTGTGTGAAATGTGTTGCTTCAGCAAAAGATTCCAAGACTGCTACAAATTCAGTAAGCATAGACCGATCGTGATAAGCCGGCTTATATACAATAGTCTCAGGTTTGTCCAACTTTTCTTCAGAAATTTTCAGTAAGGACTTATTCACATTTTCTTAAGATTCCATCGTGTTGGTGTCGTTGTCCGAAGTCTGGACTTTCCCTCCATAAAAATTCGTTGCATGAAAAGGTTATCTGACATTCGCTCCTTGAGCAAATGTACAGTAGTGTAGTCATCCAACTTCCCTCTTTCTATCGTTTGCAACAAGCTGCAAAATGTGTGAAAACAGAGGTCATGTTCAGGACGGAAAATGAAGATTTTTGTATATTCACTATCTGATTCTGAGTCATTCTCTGAACTACCTTCAGATCTATCTACCTGTAGAATATGATGTGACCAGCTAAGGAGAAAGCTTCAATCATGTTTGATGCATTGTCTGTGATGACATAAGACACTTTGTTGGTGATCTTAGAGAAAATAAGGTACATCCTCCAATTAAGCATGGACATTCTCTGTGGTGTGACGACCTGTAAATCACCGACAGGATAATATTTTTGAGTGTGGCTTCCAGTATGTAGTGGCTAGTCATTTCTAGAAAGCTACGCAGTTGTCTGTTATTCCAGACCTCTGCAGTAATTTTAATGTTTGGAAGAAGTTTCATTATAGAGAATGCACTGTGGAGCTTTTTACACTTGTGTCTAAGAAAAGTTGTTGACTATTGACTAGGACTTGGATAACATATCGAGGCTTCAGTGTACTTATTAAATCAGTAAATTCCCCTGCTTCTACAGGTGACTGTGGCTGTAGGGCTGCAGCAGTGAAGGTGACCTTTTGTCAGTAGTATGTTTCTGGCGTGAGTGTAAATGTTTAAAGTATTGTCTCCCTCAAGGTAGATGGTACTGTGGAGTGGGTCATACATGTAGATGTAAAAGGACCAGCCTCAGACCTTCGCAGCAACACAGACTCATAATTACGCTGAAGAGAGAGAGAGAGAGAGAGGGGGGGGGGAACACAGCCATAATAATGCTGACTGCAGGTTTCCTTCCAGTATGTGTTTTTCAGATGTTGGAACCCAATAAATTAAGTGTATTATGTACTGTTCCAATGAAAAATTGCCTATAGGTGTTGCGAGCAGAGAACACTGTTGAGAACAGGTAACGTATCGAAATTGGCTTCTAATAAGGATGATCATATTTACCGTGATGATAACTTCAGCTGTTTCAAGTGAAAATCAACAGTTCGGCATTGAGTTTGAGAAACCCTACCTAGGTCTAGACCTATATATTTTTTGCACAATTGGCCAGCTCCATGCTGCCCTTATTACTAGTCGCATTTTCTTCCTTTCTTTTATTCTTGTATTACCTTTGGCAGCTCATGCTGCCCTTATTGTTAGTTGCATTTTCTTTCATTTTGTCTTTTTTTTAATCTTCAGTTGTGGCTGGTACTTTTACCCTTCAGAATGAAATGATTCCGATCAATCTTGGACACAATGACCAGCCTATGACCTAGCTGTGCCCACGAGGTTTTGGTTGCTAGGCAATTGTTCCTTGCCTAGCAACTGCCGAGAGACCGCCATATTCGTACTTTTCACGTTTTGAGTTGTAGAAGCATTACCGTGGGCGTAGAAAGCTCAGACTTCTTTAGGCATATTCTTGAGGTCATTCACTATTGGAGGTGTGTCGTCCATTTTCCTCTCTCTCCTCTAATTTTCGAGTAGCAACCCTACAAAGATTGGCTTCAACGTCCCTAGCAACCAGTACCGGATCTTAAAAATGGCTCTTTAGTTCCCCAGGGGCTTGATGGAATTGAATGAAATTTTGCATGCTTATGGACAATGACTAGTACTGCAACTTTCTATGGTACATCTATGTGCTACATTGGCCAGGTCAGGGGTCAAAGCTTATCAAGTGCAAAATTTGTGACAATAACTAAAATCGCGACTATGTTCACGCACAATGCTAAGGCTCAGACGATCATTAAGTCACGGTCATGATTCTTGGGTGGAATGTTGCACTGGAGTACCTCCATATAAAAATGACAGTGTCAAAACTTACTTCCAGTTGGTGGAAGCGCCAAACAGAAGTTGTAACACTGGTAGACCGTTCCCACTTTTAGTTCCCCAGTTCCACATTGAGTGGATGGAATCAAATGAAACTTTGCATGCTTATAGACGTTTATGAGTACTACAAGTGTGCTTCATACATGCGTGACCTATTTCCGCCAGGTCAGGGGTCAAAGGTCATCCATTGCATAAAATAATTGCTAAAATTACGACCTTGCTCGCGTGAAGTGCTAAGGTTCTGAAGATTACTAAGCCAGGGCCATGATTTTGGGATGGAATGTTGCACTGTAGTATCTCCATATAGAAATGACTTCTAGTGATGAAACTCACTTCTGGTCACTGACAAAACTTGGTTCGCTTAAAGCTGGCCGTCTTCGCCTACCAGCTTGTTTCCTCGTTTCTTTTGATATTATGGAATTGAAGATATTTCTACTAATATATTACTAATACTTCAGCTTCTGGCCATTAGTATTTTACACCTAAAATCGCTTATTAGCATGGCTGTCATTAAACTGGTATTCAGCAGACAAATTAAATGTCATACCTATGATGACATCCAAAACACAATAAATTTACCCCCCCCATCTTTCCCTGGATATCATCATTATGATGGCACTGATTTCCCTGGACAAAGAACAGCTGCCACTGTGATATTTTAACTCCCCCCCCCCCACACACACACACAACTTTTCTCATCAGTTACTCCTATAAATCGTATGCACATTCCATTTACATAGTTTTGAGACTTGTGAGATTTGCCCCACCCCCCTCCTTCCATGAACATACGTTCACCATTGAGTTGAGGAAATTATTTTCTCTTTTTATTCTGCCCCTTGGAAAAGGACTTTAATATTACTGACCCTCTCCATCACATGCACATGCAAAAAAAAAAAAAAAAAAAAAGTCAAGTCCTCAACGACCAGAGGTCTCTTCTTCAAGAAATGTTACACCATTAGTGGAGCAGACCTACTTTTGGATGCTGCAATAGGTTAGAAGTTGTTGTTCCTGAAATACGTGTTCTAATGGACCATTTCTCTCTTGGGGAATCATGTTTTGTTCGAACACCACTGATGATTGATTAGATGGCATTTAGTAACTTTTGGTTGGTTAAATGAGCCGTAATGCTATACAGAAAGTTGCCAGTAGTCAAACTCTGAGTTAATATAAAGGAATCAGGAGGGAGAGTAAACTTGATAAATGATAATACGATTAGGCCTATCCTTACACAGTGGTCATGCTCATCATCTTAATAATTCTTTTTAGTCAATAATACAGGTGGATTGTATCAGTTTAAATTGGTATTTGACATAATTTACTGATCATGAATCGTGCTCAGAATCCTAGGTCTACGATTTCATTAACTCACAAATTCATGCTCACACAACGTATCTGACATGTGGGTAACCGAAGATTGAGCCACTCGCTGACTAGTTACTGACACCTCACTTTCCGCTCTCCGTACCGACGCGTACTGGACATGTTCAGTAGTACTAGCTTGCTTAAACGTACTGGACATCCTGAACAACACCAACTTCATACGGTTAACACCACATTCCATTTTATTGCAATGCTCTGTCAGTGTATATTAATTAGTATATTGTAATATTTCTCTGTTCAAACTGAAGAAACCAGTCTTTTCTGGTAATAAATCTACGATTATTCGTCAGATTATTCGACGAATACAAATACTTTGCCCAAGTATTCGAATACGAATGCAAATACCTTGATATATAATAATTCGAATACTAAAACGAATAAGCTCAAATACTGCACGGTATTAGAATTGTTACAACCCCACCCCACACTGCCACAGGCTCCAACAGCAATAGTTAAGTACAGGAGGGACGTTGCCTAGTGTGTTGTTCTTCCTATGGTCAGCCTTTGGCTGTACAGTACACAAGATCAGATGAGGCGTCATAAATAAACACTGGCATATTACGTTAACTGTCATTATTTTCCAAATAACAACACTTGATGGTTTCCAACTTCACTTCACTGTTTTCATGAGCACTGGAGTTAAACAAACTTTACTAACTACAATTACACTTAATTCTTGACAACAACACTTCACTATTTTCACAAGTACCGAAAATATACAAACTGCACTGCAGTGACATTTAATAACAACACTTCACTACAACCACATGCACTGCACTGACACTGAACTACACTCAAACTGAACTGAAAACCAACTGAACCTGTTCTAGTCTCTTATCCATCCTTATATAAGCGTGCATTGTTCGAGAATGATCTACTTCTCCACAGTTCTGGTGTACTCCAGCGAGAGAGCACAGTTACCAACTCGGAGACAACCAAAACATGCAAGAGTTTTCTTACATTAGATAACACTGTAAATTACTTACCATACAAACTTAAATTACATAATTTAACAAGCAGTCACATAACTAGAACATTATAAAGAAAAAGAGAACACAAATTAATGCATAACTTACGAAACACTTATGCTCACAAACAGTAAGCAAGCTGGCAACTCTGACTGGAGCCTACTGTAAATATCAAGAAGCTTGTCAACCACCCAACTGGCAAATCTCGCTTCTTAACACTACCCCCTCCCTAGTCCTTTGTCGTCCCAACAAAACTGAACAATATATACAGACATAAACCTGATCCTAATGAAACATCTAACTATGCACAAAATAAACTTTCAACTTATCAGGTCTTCTATGCCACTTCCAACGACGTCTTTGCTCCTCGACACACTCCACACTTCCAGGAAGGATTTGGTCCCCTTCCTGATTCACGTCTTCCCTCGGGAAACTGTCACCATCCTCTTGCACTTCAGTTCCTTGGTCCTTCTCAACATCCTTGGCTGCGGAAGAGCATGATTCCTCGGAGAATTCCCAGCTGTACTGTCCTGGCCCAAGTACTGCCATGGACGGTTCACAAGTACCACCATTGGGCAAGCCTTCCTGCCTCCCAGAATCCGATATGGTACATCTGATAGCGGTCCAACACAGTGCAAGTCCTGTCCCATGGGCCCAGCAGCTTCAGTGACTGTCCCTTCTTCCGCTGAGGATTGTATAACCAAACTTCACCATCCTGGAAGCTCACCTCACTTGCCTTGACATCATACGTGCGCTTCATCACCTCTCCTGAAAACCTGAGTGCTCCTTGCACTTGATGTTGTACCTCAGCCAGCCTTTCCTGAAGGTGCTTCACATAAACGGTGGTGTCTATAGGAAGCTCTTCACCAAGTGGTCTTCCCATTAACAAGTCGACAGATAAGCATAACTCATGGCCCAACATCAGTTTTGCAGGGGTGTAGCCAGTAGACTCATGGGATGCTGACCAATATGCCATCAGCAACGCAGATAATTTCTGGTCCAATTCTGTTTCTCCATCGATGCAGTACTTGACCAGTTCTTGTCCCAGGGTCCAGTTGAATTTCCTCACCATCCCATCTGACTGTGGCCTTAGTGGGGTCATCCTGGTCTTCTTGATCCCCAGTAACTTGCAACGTTCACGGAACACAGCGGACTTGACTCGAAGTTTCTACCCTGGTCTGAATGTAGCTCATGTGGTATCCCAAAATGACAGAAAAACTGATCAACCAACACCTGAGCAACCGTCGCAGCCTCTTGATCGGGGATAGCATAGGCTTTGAGCCACTTTGTGAAGTAGTCCTTGGCGACACATATATAACAGTTCCCTCTTTCAGTGAGTGGCAGAGGTCCAGCGATGTCCACCGTGACTCTTTCCATCGGTGTACCCACCTGTTACAGCTGAAGGGGGGTGCAACCATATTTCTTGGGTCCCTTCTTGGCACAACACACATCACAGGCTCGACACCACTCTTCAACATCCTGACAAATGCCAATCCAGTAGAATCTCTGTCGCAGCTGCCTTAGAGTTTTCTTCACTCCCAGGTGCCCACTAATGATCTGGTTATGGGACTCATCCAAGATCTTGGACCTCATCTTCTTCGGAATCACCAGTTGCCAATACTTGCTGAGGCCATCGGCTGTCTCCCACTGATGCTCCAGTAGTCCACTGTTCAAATGAAGAAGATCCCACTGACTTCAGTAGCTCTTGGTCGCAGGGCTTAACCTGGAAACTTATTCCCAAGATGGTCGCACTGTACTCAGCTGCAGCCACTCTAGCACTGGTTGCAAATCTGCATCCTCCATCTGCATCCTCGTCACGTCTTCTTCATCTGACGCTGCCTCTGTCACTGCAGTATGGCTGCATTTCTTAATGTGATCTTTTTTTTACTACACTGCCAGCACTTTGGACCACAAGGCCGACGATTCAGGCTGTCAGCATTCCATGTACCCACCCAGGACGGTGCTGCACCTCATATTTGTGCTGGTCTAGCTTCCCGAGCCAACATGCCCATTGTCCTTCTGGATTCTTTAGCGTGTTCAGCCACTTAAGTGCTGCATGGTCCATCCTGATGATGAAGTAGGACCCATACAGGTAGGGATGGAAGAAATCAAGACTCTTCATCACTGCCAAGAGTTCCTTAACAGTAGTTCTGCTCTGGTGGGCTGAACTTGCTGTAATACCCCACCACATACTCCTTGTCATCCCTCTTCTGTGACAGGACTCCACCAATACCATGGTCACTAGAGTCACAGTCCAAGATGAATGGCTGGTTCTGGTCTGGGTATGGCAATACTGGAGAGCTTGCCATACCATGCTTGAGTTTGTCGAAGGCTTTCTAAATCTCTGCTGTCCATGCGAACTTCCGCCTTTTCCCCAACAGCTTGTGAAGAGGTGCAGCCACCATTGCAGAGTCTTTGACAAAATGCCGATAGTTTGTGCACAAACCCAGGAAACTCCATAGCTCATTCACACAAGTTGGAACCGGCCAGTTTTCTACACCTGCCACCTTCTCTGAGTCAGTATGGTCGCCACTCTCGCCTACAATATGTCCAAGGTACTTTACTTCCTTCTGAAACTAGTAGCACTTCTTGGGGTTCAGCTTGAGGTGTGCTGTCCCAATCCTGTTCAACATCCCCAACAGGCTCTCCAGTTCCTGGTCGAAAGTCCGTCCAAACACAATTACATCATCCAAATAGATGAGAGCTGTCTTCTAGTGCAGCCCTTCAAGTACGCGGTCCAATAGACGCTCAAAAGTAGCTGGGGCATTGGATAGGCTCAAAAGGTATCACCTTAAACTGCCATATACCCTGCCTGTATGATAGGGCTGTCTTCTCTTTGTCATTCTCTGCAACCTTGACCTGGTGGAATCCTGCCTTCATGTCTAGGGTGGAGAACCACTTAGCACCTGACCGATCATCCTGTGTGTCATCAATTCTTGGCAATGGGTATGTATCCTTCACTGTCACTTCATTCATGGCTCGATAATCTATACAGCACCTTACTGAGCCATCCTTTTTCCTTACCAGAAGTACTGCTGACGCCCATGGACTGCTGGACTTTTCTATTATTCCTTGACTTCAGAGATTCTCCATCACCCTCTCCATTTCTTGCCATTGGGCTGGAGTCATCCTCCACATTGGCTGTTTAATCAGGCAGTAATCCCCGGTGTCCATACAATGCTCGACCAGATCAGTGCACCCCAGGTCTAGGTCTCCCGTGGAAAAGACATCAGCAAATTTCCTCAGCAGCTGCCACAACTTCAGCACTTGTGAACCATCCAGGCATCGGCAACTCCTTCAGAAAAGGTCTTGTAAGTGCTCTGGCAGATACCCATCTTCTTTGATTATGCTCCTTTTACAGGCCTTCCTCTGGTGCCACACAGGGTCCACTGCCTGGCACAGTCCCAGAATTTTTCCCTCATTGATCTTCTGTGGCTCATGGGAGAAATTGGCCACCGCAACCGGCACTTCACCTGCACATGTTTCAACCAGGGTTCTCCCCACCATCATTCCGGGCTTTGTCTTGCACTGTACATCAGGCTCCACCACCCCTAGACAACTGTCAAAAGAGCCGCTCACCTTGCACTGAAGCAGTAGTTCTGATTTTGGGGGTATCACTGTTGTGAGGAGCGCCCTCACCTCACGGCCAGAACTGGTACGTCCCACTGCTATGATGGGATCGGACCTTCCCTTCAAACCTTCATTTTCATGAAGCAGAAGTCCAGCTCACATCCCATGGATATAAGATAGTCCAGACCCAGAAGGCAAGGATCCTCCATGTCAGCCAAATAGACTGGAAGAGTAGCCTCTTGTCCTTCCACTTCAATCTGGACATCAAGGGGTCCCCTCAATTCTGCACGGTACTCAGTTATGCCACACAGTTGTTCTGATGACTCAGGCAGATACCGATGAAGCAACACATCAGGCCTCACACAAGTCTGCTCTGAGGCCAAATCAGTCACCAGGGAACACATCTTTCCTTCTATCCTTCCATCTATTCACACACTATTGATTGCCGTTCTCTTGCATTTTCTCGGTGGTGGGGCGACTTGGGAAAAGCTGGCTGGTGGTTGCCCCATAACACCAGCTGCCACTAGTTTTCCACTTCTTTCTGGTCTTCTGCAGCCTTCTTCTTGTCATCCTTTTTCTTCTTTGGACACTCAGAACTGAAGTGTCCCACCTCACTACATGTCCAACATGCTTTTGTAAAAATTGAAGATTTTCTTGCACTGCTCTGTTCTTGCTCCTTCTTCCATTTATGATAATCCTCCTTGTTTCCCAACTTCCCCCAGAACCAGCAGCCTCCTCCAGTCTTCTCTTGTTCCCTCTTCCACTTGCAGCAGTCCTCTTTTCTGTGTCCTGGCTTTTTATAGTACCAGCAACTTCCCTCAAATTTTTCTGTTTCAAACCCGTCCCTTTGCCTAGAATCCCGCACTACTACCTGTCTGAAAAGTGGACATACTGGACAAGACATAGGACTCAAACTCTAGAGCCCTGGCTAGTGCTTTTCGCATGCTTCTGGGTTGTGCCTGCATCACTTGCACTTTCATCTCTGCACTGTCAAGAGTATCGATGAACTGGTCCCTCAGAAGAATAGCCAACAGGTTAAGTGCAGCTCTGAGGTACGCCTAATATGCCATACTCTCCAGGTCATGAGCAAGCTGCTGTAGGGATTCACCTCGGGACCGTACGCGGCTCTGGAATCTTGCTCTGTAAACCTCAGTCTGGTACATGGTTCCATATCTGCACTCGAGCACTTCAACTAGGAACTGAAAACTGTTTCTCTCCATCACTGACATCTGACCCAGAATTTCCACTCCGGCACCCTTAAGGCTAGTAGCAAGTTG
The DNA here is from genome assembly GCF_032717465.1 of Coenobita brevimanus. NCBI lineage: Eukaryota > Metazoa > Arthropoda > Malacostraca > Decapoda > Coenobitidae > Coenobita > Coenobita brevimanus. The sequence goes on from NC_137006.1 coordinate 8,113,647, forward strand.
CACTGCCCTCTGCCTATCAACCCAACCATTTTGATCAAACTGTTCACGCTAAGCGTCCCAAGATACTAATTCCTAAGGTTTCATTTTAATTGGAACCCCATTATAGCCATGCACTTCACTGGTTTGGGACCTAAAAACTGGGGCATCATAATTAAGACCAACTTCTTAATTATGATGCCTTAAAAACTTCTGCATTCTGATCATTCAGCCCTGTAATGGTACCTTTAGATGCCTGGGATCCAATGATATTCACCATACAACGTCCATTCCTTTCGTATGCTTCCTGTACACTAACCCGAGGCTCAGCAGTGCAATATTTCTCTACAGCCTCAGTTTCCTCACTAATTATTTTCACATGGTTGGCTACATGCTTCAGCTGGTTATCTACATGCTGTATGCACTCCATCACTATTCCCTTACTAATCTTCAGCTGGTTGTCCACTTGCTGTTTGCACACAGTCACTAGTTCCTCACTAATTGTCTTCAACTGGTCGTTTACATGCTTTTTACACGCCATCACATCATTGCTTTCCTCATACTTCTGCTGCTCTAGCTTGGCATTTACTTCCTCCTTCATTTCCCCCATGAATGCATCTAGTTGTCCTTGCACCCTCAGTTGTACTTCCCTCTGTTGCACCTGCAATGCTTCTTGAAGTTGTTCACTCTGTGTTTGCAACTGCTCCTTGATTTTGTTCCTGATTTCTTCACTTTGGGCCTGTAATTGTGCTTGGAGTTCGTTCTGTCCTTCATTCTGTGCCAGTAGTTGGGCACGTTGTGCTTGTAATTGTTCTTTGCGTTCTATCTTTTGTGCCTGTAATAGCTTCACAATTGTCGTCAGGGACATTTCCTCCTCCTCCCCAGCTCGAGACCTTGTCTGCACACCTCCTGCTTCCATGTCGAAGGTTAGCCTCACTGCAGCCCTGAATAATCCACATTCCTGACATTAGTGTTACATCCCCACCACACACTGCCACAGGCTCCAACAGCAGTAGTTCAGTACAGGAAGGACGTTGCCCAGTGAGTTGTTCTTCCTATGGTTAGCCTTTAGCTGTACAGTACACAAGATCAGCTGAGGCATCGTATATGACTACTGGCATCTTAAGTCCACTGTCTTTATTTTCGTAATAACCACACTTGATGCTTTCCAACTTCACTTCACTGTTTTCACAAACACTGGAGTTATACAAACTTAACTAACTACAATTACACTTAATGCTTGACGACAACACTTCACTATTTTCACAAGTACCAAAAAAATACAAACTGCACTGCAGTGACAATTAATGCTTGCCAACAACAGTTCACTGTTTCCACAAGTACAGCACTGACGCCGAACTACACTCAGACTGAACTGAAAACCAACTGAACCTGTTCTAGTCTCTTATCCATCCTTATATAAGCGTGCATTGTTCGAGAATGATCTACTTCATAGTTTTGGTGTATTCCAGAGAGAGAGAGCACAATTACCAACTCGGAGACAACCAAAACATGCAAGAGTTTTCTTACAATAGATAATACCGTAAATTACTTACCATACAAACTTAAATTACATAATTTCACAAGCAATCACATAACTAAAATAGGATACACAGACTTTAATAAGAATGCTGAAAGCCTTTTAAAGGATGTGCCAAACACTGATGTAGGTAAATTCATTCAAATTAATCCAAAATTACCTTACATTTATGGATTACCAAAGACCCATAAACATCAGATTCCCCTCCGTCCTATCATCTCACAGTGTGGCTCATTCACTTACAAACTTTCAAAATTTCTAGTGAACAAATTAGCACCATTGGTTGGCACATTCTCCAAATCCCATGTCCAAAACTCTACTGATTTTACTAATAAGATTAACTCTATCAGTTTCTCCGGTGGCAGGTTGGCTAGTTTTGATGTAGATTCACTTTTTTACTAAAGTCCCTATTGAAGATGCAGTTAGTTTCTTGTAAGAAAAATTACCCAATTGTAACATTGATCTCGGCATGCCACATGATGTCTTTCTCCAACATATTAGGCTGTGTGTGCAGTGTAATGCATTTTCTTTTGGTGATCAGTTTTTCATGCAAAGGTTTGGTATGGGTATGGGCTCTGCCCTCTCTCCCCTTCTTAGTAACCTGCACGTAGAATATGCTGAACCCAACTTTCTTACCACCATATCTCCTCAAAATTTAATTTGGTATAGGTATGTTGATGATGTGTTTTCATTTTGGCCAGACATATCCGCTAACTTTGACGATTTTCTTACAAAATTAAATGCATTGGTTCCCTCAATTAAATTTATAGTTGAATGGGAAAATAAATGGTTCCCTTCCATTTTTAGATGTATTTGTGCACAGGGATGAACTTGGGACACTTAGCTTTTCTGTATACAGAAACCAACCCAGTGCAATTTGTATATACATTATTATTCATATCACCACAGTTCCACTAAAATGTCAGTTATTTCTTCTGTGTTCCTTAGAGCACTCAGAACTAGTCATCCCCAACATCTGGATACGGAAAACGCTAAGATATGGAAAATATTTTGAGATGTTAAATATCCCAGTTGGTTTATAAGACATGCGTATTTTAAAGCCAGAAAAGCCTTTTTTGTACTTAGACCAACATCACAATGTCAGCAAAATAAGCTATACATCACAGTTCCGTATGCGTCAAATCTTAGCTTGGTGAAGTCTGTGAGTCATGATTTTGATGTAAACATTGCATTTACAGTAGATATACTTCCACCTTGAGATCAATGCTAGCAAAGAATAAACCCATTAGTAACGAAACTGCAGGGGTATACAAAATTTCCATGTAGAGACTGTGATTTGGTTTATGTTGGTGAAGCTGGAAGGAATTTGGACACTCGCATTATGGAACACAAGTATGTTTGTAAGATAGGCAACATAAATAATGCAGTGTACGCTCACTCTTCAGAAAACGACCACAGAATCGACTGAAATTTTAGCCAAATGTTATACAAATGTAGTAACTATAAGAAACGTAGGATAGTGGAAGCTGCATGTATAGAGAAATATAATAATTTTAACCATAGTGCAGGAATGTATAAATTAGATTCAGTGATAATAGGATAGTGGTAGGTAATGGCGACCATCATCCACTCACTACATGTAGTGCAGCCTACTTCTTCCTTAGCCTTTATCATTCTTTTTCTGTGCCTGCCCTTATCTCTTCCTATTTCTCCCATCTTTCCTGTCACTTCCAATCGCTTTTCTTTCCTTTACAGGTGGCTTTACACTGAGTGACAAGCCAACTGGTTTCCTGTAAGCCAAGACACCATTTTCAGCACTGGGTGATAACCATATAACCAAACCATACGTGCTCCCTACGTGTCAACAAGTGGGTTGGTGAAAGGTTAGTGCCCGTCCCCATAAAACAAATAACTCAAAGTCAAATGGCCACCCCTTACGGGATTATGGCGTCTGGCAATAGATAGATAGATAGATGAGAGGATTAGTGGCAAGGTCCTTGCCGCCCCTTGTAACCCCTCACTCAATTACAGAGTAGAGGGACAGTCTGGTGAGGTCACATCAAGTGTGGTTGGGAAAAGGTGTCTTCACCCTGCATATAAGCAGCTTCTCAGCATTTGTATGTACCACTCTTGGTCTGTAGATCCACTGAAGAGGGCGACAGCTGTCGCCGAAACTGTTTGGAATACATGTTTTTTTCGTCTGCCAGTATGGGTTTTTGTATCCTATTTCATGGTTACGATAGTGTGACTCCTCAGCCGACATAGCTAAAATATTATAAAGGAAAAGAGCACAAATATTAATGCATAACTTACGACACAACTATGTTCACAAACAGCAGGCAAACTGGCTACTGTGACTCGTACCGGAACCAACGGTAAACGTCGAGAAACTTCTCGACCACCCAACTGGCAAATCTCGCTTCTTAACAGAATGTTCGAATATGCACATCGGACACGAATACTTCATGCCTGTCTGTCAGCAATCTGTTCTTGAACTTGCATCACATGAACTGCTGCAACGAATCAGTTCCCTTCATCCTTTTCAGTATCTTGGATGATGGTGATATTATGATTCATAAAATGGATGGCTCTCTTAGGGAGACCGGACTGATCAGTGATGTGACTTTTTTAATGTGTTGGTTATGATTCTCATCTACTGTATAGATGTTAATATTTTATTTTTTATTTGGGTTGAGAGTTGATGTATTTGGAATAATCCCTACTTCAGGCGATTCAGTCCCTTATACTGATGTCACCAACTTCGCCTGCAGCCGCCAGCTGATGGGTGCAAGTGAGCATTATAGAGAGGTATTGGACATTTCCATTTGATGGTGTTCAAATGGATGAGTTATTACTCTTTTTCTACGTATGCTTATGTGTTGCATCTGTTTGTATTGATTTTCTTAGGCGTTACTGCTTACGTCTATGGAATAGCTACCAAATCATCTGGTTCTCTTTCGTATACTTATGTCACCTTATTACTACATGTGCCTTGTCTGACAGTCAGCAAGCAATGAGTGCAGGCGTGCAATGTTAAGACATTGCACATTTGCAGTCGATGGTGTTCCTCTTAATCGAAGCATTTTATCTCTTAGTCTAAGTCTTTTGTGAAACACTAGTTAGGGTTAGCTCTGTCTCCTTTGATCTTAAAGTATTGTAGATGTTTTGGTTTTAGCATAGTTTTTGTTTCGTTTTTGCACACGTTATTGTTGCCAGTATTTTTTTTTTTTTACATTTTTTGGGGGGTTCACTTGCGTTACGTTGAAATATAAAACTCTTGGTATATGTTAAATTATTGCGGATATAGTTAAGACTGAAAAACAAAGGAAAAAACAAAAATAAATATATATATATCGTATATAAATATTTATTTATTTATTTATTTATTTATGTAACCTTTAGCCCCATGACCTTGGCCCTTAGGCTTTGGTCGATAGCCAAAAAAAAAAAAAAAAAAAAAAAATTACCCTGGAGATTCTTTTGAAATAATAAACGAATGCTTGGTATTCCAATATGCTTTTTATCTAGACAGTTATACTTTGTGTTACATATTACATGTATTTGTAATTATTTCAATAAATGTGGATATTTTCATATACGGCATCTATCTGTCTATCTACCTATCTATGTATCTTTCTATTTATTTATTTATCTATCTATCTATACCTATATTTATCTATCTATCTATCTATCTGTATCTATCTATCTATCTATCTGTATCTATCTATCTATCTCTATATATAATCCGGACCTTTCCCACCCCAGGGCGGGATGAGGAGTAGCAATGTCCAGACAGCGCAAATCTGCCCAGTCCAATAGGCTAGGCTTCTATTCACTAATCATTCGAGCCCTCGGAATCCTGGCTCTGTTGGATACGCCAAAAACATTCACCACGTTCTGTAGCTTCACGCAAACGTATCCGATAGAGTCAATCCGGACGCTGCCACGTTAGAAAGGGGTGCCAAATCCCTGATCATCCACCTCTCACGACATTCATCCAGCCAGCTCGATCTCTTGTCAGTTCCCTAGCCTCACCGACTTCCAAACCCCTCTTCCTCACACACTCACCCACTAAATCTCCACCTTCTCCTTAGCCTGCCTCGCCTCCTCCCTCTTTCAAATTCGCTCAGACATACCTTTTTCACCACTCTATTATTATGCATTTTCTCAGCATGACCATACCATCACAGTACACTCTCTTCATTTCTGGTGTCCACAGACTTCCCCACTCCACATCTTTCACAAATCACCTTATTTCGATTCCTATCCACCCTCTGTACTCCACATACATTCCTCAGCAGTCCCATCTCCATTGCTCTTACTCTTGACTTCTCTTTTTCACGCCACACCATAGTCTCACATTCATATGTTAAAGCTGGTACTAACACTCCTTCATGAAAACCTCGTGCAGCTGCAACACTCATGTCACTGTTTCTTATCATGGCCTTCATTGCACCAACTACTTTTCGACCTTGCATCACTCTACTTTCCACTTCTTTTGCACATTTTCCTCTCTTTTCTATCTCTGTACCCAGATATTTGAATACTCTCACCAATGCCAGTCTCTCACCATTCACTATAACAACGCATTGGGAGTCACCTTCTCTCTCAGTAAACATCACTTTACTATTGTCTACATTTACTTTCAAGGCACGACGCTCACAGACATCAGCAAAACTTTGCACTAGCGTACCAAGTTCTTGTCCGGTGTTTGCAAGCTGTACTGACTCACTAGCATACAACAAATTTGAGATATTCCATCCATCACCATTCATTACCAACGCCATCCCCCTCTCCATTACTCGTGTTTTTACTTCTCTCATCCATACATATATTGAACAACTGTGGGGACATCACAGAACCTTGTCGCACGCCCACACCGATCGTGAACCATTCACTTAGCTGCCCGTTAACCCTTACACATGTTTCACTACCATCATAAAAACTCTTGACGGCACCTAGCTGCTCACCATCTACACCGGTCATGCGCAAAACTTTCCAAAATCCTTCTCTGTCCGCTTTGTCATATGATTTTTTTAGATTCATGAAAGCCATAAACACCTTATGGTCCTTCTCACAAGCCTTCTCTGCTATATGTGTCACTGCAAATATTTGATCCACACATCGTATGCTACTCCTTAAAGCAACCCTGTTCATCACTCATTAAGAACTTCTGATATCTCTATAACTTTCTTTATAATATGAAGGCATGACTGAGTGAAACTGTGCCAGCAGAGTGGAAAAACGCTGTGATTGAACCCCTGTACAAAACTAAAGGTGAGCGAGGTAATCGCAAGAATTATCGTGGCATAATTTTATTAAGTGTGGTAAGGAAGGGTATATATATATATATATATATATATATATATATATATATATATATATATATATATATATATATACACACACACACACACACACATATACATATATATATATATATATATATATATATATATATATATATATATATATATATATATATATATATATATATATATATATATATACACACACACACACACACACATATATATATATATATATATATATATATATATATATATATATATATATATATATATATATATATATACACACACACACACACACACACACACACACATATATATATATATATATATATATATATATATATATATATATATATATATATATTGTTACATAGCCTATGATTTCATCATCCTTTGTGTAATTTTAACGCACAGTTGCTGCATGTTTGATCACGAGCGTGTTCTCGCCTCAATCCCCCTTCTACCGTTATAGTAGAGTAATTCGTTCTCTCTGTTATTCAGTGCGGGATTTTCAGCTCTTTGTCCCCATGGCTTCATTTGCGCGTCCTTCTTACAAGTTGTATCAAGCTCTGCTGGCCCCTATATAATGAGCTCAGTCTCTGCATCATGGCCACTTAGATCTGCTCCTCATTTTGTTCACATCTCTGTCCTCCCCTGTACCGTTATTATTGAGTGCTCAGGAAGTCTCCAACCATCCAGCAGCTGTGTAATTTGAGTATAAGTGTTGTTGCATTTTTTCTTGTATTGTATAGCATAAGGTTGATTCTTAGGCCTAGTGACGTTTTTGTAATTTGTGTAAGGGTTCTTTGTCAGACATCATTAATAATATTATGTATCTGTAATAATTTATCTTCCATTAACTGAGCATTACCCGGTGTATTTTTTATTTTATCAGGGCTGACTTAGATAAATTTACTCTTGCTAATTTCGTGTTAATAGAGGCTATTGCAGTTAACCATATATTTAACCTGTTTTTTGCCATTACATTATCCTTATGAGTCCTGAATGTTTTGTTGTTAGTTTGAGCATTAAACTTTAACTTGTAATTTTACCTAACTCTTTTGTTTTGAACCAGGAACTTTACGGGACAGTAGTGACTCTTAGTATTCTCACTTAAAGTGTACGTTATCTTTCTCTGTTCCGTAACATAAATTTGGCGACCTCATATCAGGATATTCAGGATATTATCATAAGGATATTGCTTGATATTTTGTGACTGTTACTTATTCATGATGTCTACTATTACTACACTTGATGAAGCCAAAGATTTTTTGTCAAATGTGCAAACAGTGTGTGATGTAGAAAACAGAACAGAGAATGAACTTAAGCTTGTTGCTCAACAATTGGGAATTGCTGTTCGCTCTCATCATTCTATAGATCAAATTGTTGACATGATTAATGAAAGCTTGCTTAATGTAACTCCTCCAAATGAGCAAACGCAGATTGAATTAGCTAAGTTACAGCTAGCCCTGCAGGAGGCTCAGGCTAAGGAGGCGGAGTTTCGTGTTAAGGAGGCTGAATTTCAAGCACGTGCTAAGGAGGCTGAGTCTCAGGCTAAGGAGGCGGAATTTCAGGCCCGTTCTAAGGAGGCTGAGGCACAAGTTGAAATTGCTAGGATTCAGGCAGACCATGAGTATCGCATGAAACAAGGTGGAACTGGATCATCTAGCTCTGATGATTTTGATGTGGCTAAAAATGTTAAACTTGTCCCTCCTTTTAATGAATCTGATTTAACAAAGTATTTTCAGTTGTTTGAGAGGGTAGCTACAGGTTTTAATTGGCCTAAAAGAAGTATTGGCCAGTACTCCTTCAAACTGTTCTCACCGGTAAAGCTCAAGTAACTTATGCATCTTTGCCTCAGGATCAATCTGATAATTATGATGTAGTTAAGAGCTTGATTCTTAAGGCCTATGAGCTTGTTCCTGAAGCCTATAGAGTAAAATTTAGGACAACTTACAAGCAAGATAAGCAATCCCATGTTGAATATGCAAAAATCAAAGAAGATCTGTTAGAGCAGTGGTTAAATTCTAAGAATGTGGATTCTGATTTTGACAAATTTAAGCAGATGATTTTGCTGGAGGACTTCAAAAGGTGTATTTATAAAGATGCCTATATCTTGATGAGAAAAGAATAGATAATTTGTCTGATGCTGCAGTTTTAGCTGATGAATATGTTCTCACTCACAAGAGATATTCTAAAGAAAAAGGAAGCTGATTGATACGTTGCCTCTACTCAGAGTACAGATAGCAGCTTGAAAGAGAAAAGGATGATGTTTCTCAGGAAGTAAATACCAGCTTCCACCTCTAGATTTCAGAAAAGTAAATGTACTTGTAGTAATCTTGGTCATTCTACGGAGAGTTGTTTCATGAGACAGCGTGATGTGAACTATAAGTAGTCTTTAAATATTCAGTCATTTGGTATAGTGTACACTTTTAGTGTTCCCAGAATTCTTTAACTGAGTTAACTGAACCTGCTTTGAGGGGTAACTTAAATTCTCATGATGGAGCTCCTCTTTGAGCAGTAACGTGGGTGACACTCTCAAGAGTTCATGTGCTAATTTCCTGTCTGATGGTTTTGTCAGTCCTCTGGACAGTAATGACAGGAAATCAGTTAAAATACACGTGATACAGAGTGCTTGCCAATCCCTTATGCTGACCAGTGTTCTAGGCTCTAATGTTAATTCCTCTGATGAAACTGTAATCTTACAAGGTGTAGGGGAATAATTACTTCTCTGTCCTTCTGTGCAGAGTGAATTTAGAGTCTGGTTTTGTTAATGGTTCCGTTATGGTTGGGTTGGTTGAGACACTCCCAATGTCAGGTGTAACTTTCTTACTTGGAAATGATATGGTGGAAGTCATGTGTCCAGCTCCTCAGTTATCTAGTGAGACGGTGGCTGCGACCCAGGATTGTGATGTCCCTGATGTGTTCCCTGCATGTGCTGTCACTAGGGCTAAGTCTAAAGTTACTGGTGATTTAGAGGATAATGATGATGATGATGTTATCCTAGCTGACACTTTTTCTTGCTAATTTGGACCACTCACCAGATGAGGCAGTACCCTGTAGTGTTGATAATTTGTCTCGTCAAGAGTTGGTTGAGTTGCAGGTTGCTGACCCTGAGTTGAAAGGTCTAGCTAACTCTGCTTACAGTGAAGAAGTCAGCCGGTGCTTCTACTTGTTATTATGTAAAGTCAGGAGTACTTATGAGGAAGTGGAGACCTCTAACAGCATCAGCCAAACTGTGAATGGAAGGTTGTACATCAAGTTGTCATCCCTCGTGTTTGTAGGCAGGATATCATTAGAGTGGCTCATGATTCCAGTTTGGCAGGACACCTTGGAGTGAGGAAGACTGTGGCACGCATTTTGAAACACTTCTACTATTTAAGGTATCTTCAGGGATGTTTCCTGGTATTGTAGTCTTGTCACACCTGTCAAGTTGTGGGGAAGTGTAATCAGACCGAAAAGGTTGCACCCTCTAGTTCCCATTCCTCCTCATGAGGCGCCTTTCACCCGTGTGTTGGTGGATATTGTGACAGGCCCTCTTCCTAAGACTTCTTCAGGATTTTCTTATGTGTTGACCATGATTGATATGGCTACTCGTTATCCTGAAGCCATTCCACTTAGAAATATCTCAGCAAAGAACGTGGTTAAGGAAATGCTAGGGTTCTTCACAAAGTTTGGTCTGCCCAAGGAGGTACAGTCAGACCGGGGAAGTAATTTCATGTCAAATGTTTTCAAGCAGTCTCTGAAAGAGTTGGGCATCACCCAGATCACGTCTTCAGCTTACCATCCCCAGACCCAAGGAGCGTTGGAGAGATATCATCAAACACTCAAATCGATGCTCAAGAAATACTGTTTGGAACATCAGAAAGACTGGGACAAAGGTCTTCCATTTGTTGTATTTGCCGCAAGAGAATCTCCAAATGAATCACTGGGCTTCTCACCTTCCCAGTTTGAAGACATACTGTTTGGCCATGAAGTAAGAGGACCCCTTAAGTTACTCAAGGAATGCTGGCTGTCGGAGGAAGATGACGTCAACCTGCTGGAGTATGTGATGAAGTTCAAAGAACGGACTGTCCACTGCTTTACAGCTGGCGAGAGAATTTAGGAGCTGCTCAGGGAGAAGATGAAGACTTGGTATGATAAGAAGTACAGGTTACGCCACTTTCAGCCAGGAGATCAGGTTTGGATTCTGCTACCAGTTCATGGGCAACCTCTTCAAGCCAAGTTTAGTGGTCCTTATTTCGTGGAGAAGAAACTCAGTGATGTCAACTATGTCATCGCCACACCAGATCGTAGAAAGAGCAAGCAACTATGTCACATCAACATGCTAAAGTTATATCACAGGCGGGACGAAAATAATTCAGTCTGCACTACACCGTAGCTGTTCCACCCGAGTCTGCAAGTGAAGCTCTCCCATGCAGTATGAGCCTGAGTGATGGTTTGGGAAGAATCCTGATATCATGAATGATCTCCAGAATAAGTTTTCTCATCTACCTCCAAGGAAAGGCAGGAGTTTTCGGCATTACTGCAGGAGTACCGCAAGTGTTCCGTGCCACTCCAGGAAGAACCACTGTGTTGATGCATGATGTCGATGTTGGAGGCAAAGCCAATTAAACTGCCTCCTTACCGTGTGAACCCAGTGAAAGTTCCTCTCATCCAGAAGGAGCTTGGCTACCTGTTGGACCACAAGATGATTGAGCCCTGTCAGAGCAGGTGGAGTTCTCCTGTCACTCTGGTCCCTAAGCCAGGTGGGTCACAGCGGCTGCATTGATTACTACAGACGTGTTAATCAGATAACTAAAACAGACACTTACCCTCTCCCTCGTGTGGAAGATTGCATAGACAAGATCGGAAAGGCTAGGTACATAAGTAAGTTTGATTTGTTAAAGGGATACTGGCAAGTACCTATGACTGAACGTGCTAGGGAGATCTCATGTTTTGTAACACTAGGAAAGGCTTTTGCATGTTCGGTAATGCCATATGGTATGAAGAATGCACCAGCCACATTTCAGAAGCTCATGAATGTTGTAACAGAGGGTTTGGCAGGGTGTGTTGTTTATATTGATGATGTATTAATCTTCAGTGACAACTGGAAAGATCATCTATGCCATGTCAGTAAATTTCTTGACCGTTTAGTTCAGGCTAATCTTGTAGCTAATTTATCAAAGTGTGAGTTTGGTCAAGCTAAATTCAGTACCTTGGGTATGTAATTGGTGATGGACATGTTGCACCACCAGGAGCTAAGGTTCAGGTTATAAGTGATCTTCCCAGTCCTAAAAGTAGGAAAGAGCTACAAAGATTTTTGGGAATGGTAGGTTATTACAGGAGATTTGCTAACTTTTCTATTCTTGTATCACCACTTACAGACCTACTGAAAAAGGAGTTAAATTTGTCTGGACCGATAACTGTGAATCCTCTTTCAACAAACTTAAAGCTATTCTATTAAGTCAGCCAGTGCTCGCTACTCCAAATTTTGCTAAGCCTTTTAAGATGGCTGTTGATGCAAGTGATACAGGAGCTGGGGCTGTTTTGCTGCAAGAGGATGATCAGGGTATGGAACATCCTGTATCTTATTACAGTAAGAAGTTCACTCCACCTTAAAAGAACTACTCCACTATTGAGAAAGAGCTTTTGGCCTTGATTTTGGGTTTATAGCATTTTTCATTTTATTTGTGTTCTGGTTTTGACTCCATAGTCATTTATACCGATCATAACCCACTGAAATTCCTTAGTAAGTTTAAAGATAAAAATCAGAGATTGACAAGATGGAGTCTACTTCTTCAGAGTATTCATTAGACATACAACATGTCAAGGGGAAAGAAAATATTATTGCAGATTGCTTATCTAGACTTTATACAGATTGTTTTAGAGAAATAAGAAATTTCCTTTGTAAATTTCTTTTTCTTTGTGGGGAGGTGTTACATAGCCTATGATTTCATCATCCTTTGTGTAATTTTAACGCACAGTTGCTGCATGTTTGATCACGAGCGTGTTCTGCCTCAGTCCCCCCTTCTACCGTTATAGTAGAGTAAGTCGTTCTCTCTGTTATTCAGTGCGGGATTTTCAGCTCTTTGTCCCCATGGCTTCATTTGCGCGTCCTTCTTACAAGTTGTATGAAGCTCTGCTGGCCCCTATATAATGAGCTCAGTCTCTGCATCATGGCCACTTAGATCTGCTCCTCATTTTGTTCACATCTCTGTCCTCCCCTGTACCGTTATTATTGAGTGCTCAGGAAGTCTCCAACCATCCAGCAGCTGTGTAATTTGAGTATAAGTGTTGTTGCATTTTTTCTTGTATTGTGTAGCATAAGGTTGATTCTTAGGCCTAGTGAGGTTTTTGTAATTTGTGTAAGGGTTCTTTGTCAGACATCATTAATAAAATTTTGTATCTGTAATAATTTATCTTCCATTAACTGAGCATTACCCGGTGTATTTTTTATTTTATCAGGGCTGACTTAGATAAATTTACTCTTCCTAATTTCGTGTTAATAGAGGCTATTGCAGTTAACCATATATTTAACCTGTTTTTTGCCATTACATTATCCTTATGAGTCCTGAATGTTTTGTTGTTAGTTTGAGCATTAAACTTTAACTTGTAATTTTACCTAACTCTTTTGTTTTGAACCAGGAACTTTACGGGACAGTAGTGACTCTTAGTATTCTCACTTAAAGTGTACGTTATCTTTCTGTTCCAAACAATATATATATATATATATATATATATATATATATGTATATATATATATACACACAATGTATATATATATATATATATATATATATATATATATATATATATATATATATATATGTATATATATATATATATATATATATCACACTGTCCATCCATCCTATTCGTGGTCTTCCTCTCAGCCTTACACCTTTCACATCAGATCTAGTTATATTTTTCACCAATGCGAGAGGCATGTCTGTTGAGCAAGGAAGAGTGGCTGTGCATAACAGAAATAAATGAAGAGAAATTGTGAATGAATAAGTGATGACGCAGCCCTGAGGGAATATTCCTTCAGTCCATATCCCCTTTAGCCCTTTTCCTCACAGAACCACAAATCTCGCCCTCCACCGATATATCTCCATTTTGTTTTCCCGGTTACCATCTCCTTACAAACTTTCGTAACAAGGGCGGCACCTGTTGTTATATCAAATCCCAATATGCAGTTGACACTATTTTAAACTTCACTTCATCCAGTTTTGATTACTCATTATATAAATTAAATTGCCAAAACATTACCAAATATATCTCTGTAGTTTATCGTTCCCCCAGTGCTTCTTCGGAACCCTGTGTATTTGATTCCATATCCACTCAGTTGTGTAACCTTGACCTTGCCCTTGGCAATGAAATTACCATTTTGGATGATTTTAACATACACAATGTCGATGATAGTTGCATTCTGCCGGACTGACGACGCTGAGTCTAGAATGCGAAACTGTTTTAGCTTATGAATCCCGTTAATCTCACCCAGTTGGTAAAGCAACCAACCAGAATACCTGATAATCCTGACCATAATGCCCATCTCTTGGATTTATTCTTGACAAATAATCCAGATCAATACAAGATAGAGGTACTGTCACCACTTGGATCCTCTGACCACAATCTCATCAAAGCCTCATTAGTTAACCCTCCTACATCTCCCCATTCTGAACCTGTCAGGGTGACCCGATGGCACTTTGACAGGGCAGACTGGGATGGATTTAGAAATTATCTTGCTGATGTTCCATGGCAGTCTTTCTTCTCTAGTGATCCTAATTCTACCCAGTCCCACATTTGCGACTTAATACTAGCTGGTATGGATTTATTCATACCAAGTCAACAATTCACTAAAAGATCAAACTCTCCAAAATGGTTTGATGGCAATTGTGCCAGAGCAACAGTGTTGGTAAAAAGTCATTAGCATAAAACTCTTACTTAAAATCAAAAACATCTGAATCACTCTCCCAATTTAAAATTGCTAGAAATCATGCAAAAGCTGTATTAAATCTATCTAAATCAAACTTTCTTCAAAAGCAAGCATCAAAACTACTTAACAACCCTAATGACAATAGAATATTCTGGTCAACTCTTAATTCTTTCAATAATAACTTTAACAAGTCATCTTCCATTCCCCCACTAAAATCTTCAGATGGCAATATTACAAATGACCCACGTGTGAAAGCAGATATCTTTGCTAGTACCTTTCCCAGAAATTCTACCATAGCTGATACCAGCCAGAATGTCTCAGTACTGGAACTTGA
Organism: Coenobita brevimanus; assembly: GCF_032717465.1. Classification (NCBI taxonomy): domain Eukaryota; kingdom Metazoa; phylum Arthropoda; class Malacostraca; order Decapoda; family Coenobitidae; genus Coenobita; species Coenobita brevimanus. The sequence continues at coordinate 8,128,691 of NC_137006.1, forward strand.
TTCTCCCGAAATTGACCCACTTAAAATGCAGACAAGATACGTAAAATCCATCCTAGACAATTTACCTACCAACAAAGCTCCAGGCCCAGATGGAATTCCGCCAATTGTTTTGAAAAAGTGTTCCCCTGAACTTGCCTCTGTCCTAGCTAAATTATTCAGACTATGCATACGTACTTCTTTATTCCCAAATTCATGGAAAGAAGCCAATATCCACAGTTCCGAAGAAAGGAAGTTCGTCTGACCCCTCCAATTACAGACCAATAGCTGTCACATCTTCTCTTGGTAAGGTATTTGAAACTTTAATTAATAAGCATATTGTTAAACATCTTGAATCCAACAACTTAATTAGTGATAGACAATACGGTTTTCGGCACGAAAGATCCACCATTGACATACTCAATCTCTTAACTCATACCATCCATCAATCAATTGATCTTTTTGGAGAAACTCATGCAGTGACTCTTGATATCTCTAAAGCTTTCGACAGAGTATGGCACCGTTCACTGCTGTCCAAACTCCCTTGCTATGGACTAACGTCTTTTGTTCCTTTGATTTCTTCTTATCTTAGTGACAGGAAAATAAGAGTAAAAGTAGATGATGTATATTCAAATTTCCACTCAATTAACGCCGGCGTGCCGCAGGGATCAGTTATGGCGCCAACCCTATTTCTGGTTCATATTAATGATCTCTCATCTGTCACTCACAATCCCATTCACTCATATGCAGATGACTCAACACTACATAGTTCATTCACACTCAGACATCCATTTACAAAGTCTAATATCTCTACCTCTCAACTCAGTACAGCCATCTCCATAAATCAAGATCTATCTACAATCAGTGAATGGGGACAAAACAACCTTGTCTCTTTTAATGCTAGTAAAACTAAATATATACAGTTTACTAATAGACAGATATTGCCAGATTTGTACATTACCTTCAGTGCTACTAATATTCCCATCTCCAAAAGTATTGAAATTCTTGGTGTCTCAACAGTGCCCTTAGCTGGACCTCTCATGTCAGATCACTTGCTAAAACCGCCTCAAAGAAACTTGGATTATTGTACAGAGTCCGTAACTTCTTCGCCGATGAGCAGTTAGCTATAATTTATAAGAGTCATGTGCGCTCTCAGCTTGAATATTGCTCACCCTTGTGGAATGGTTGTGGAGAGGTTGCATTAAGACAACTAGACAAAATTCAGAATAAAGCTGTTAGAATCATTAACAACCCTGCCATTACATATAAACTACCTCCCCTGCAAGTAAGAAGGAATGTTGCCTCCCTTGCATTATTTTAGATATTTTTTTGGCAAATGCTCAGACGAAGTTGCGTCCATGGTGCCACCTCTCCATGCCTTCCCTCGTGCTACACGGGCATCTGGTAGCGCTCATGACTGGAATGTCACTCAACCATATTGCAGAACTTCTGTCTATCAGAATTCTTTCATTCCCCGAACTGCATCTTTCTGGAACTCGCTTCCCCAGAGTTGTTTTCCTCCAGATTTCAACCCACAACTGTTCAAGTCTAACTGTTACAGATATTTTATGAACAGAGGACACCAGTAATCTGGTGTATGGATTATTTTTTACCCATTTGTTTTTCCTTCCTCCGTTCTGTTATTTATAATATATATATATATATATATATATATATATATATATATATATATATATATATATATATATATATATATATATATATATATATATATATATATATATATATATATATATATATACATACTTATATATACTGTATATACATACATACATATACTGTACATAGATATATATATACATACATACATATACATACACTATATACATAAATACATATACATACATATATATACATACATACATATACATAAATATATATATGTATGTATGTATTCCACGTTTCACAAAAGCTTCATCATTTCTCAGAAGTGTTGAGCACAGCTAAAAAATCTGCAGCAGTTATGGAATCATTTATTCACCCAAGCTAACCACCTTGGCCAAAGAAGACGTGAATCTCGTGTCGCACACATCACTGTTTAAATTTACATGTAACATATCACAATTCACCTCTGTGTTTGAAGTCAGCGTCCTGTTTACTCCAAAATAATCTTTACCTGCCTCTGGGCCCTCCTTGTTTCCCATAGCAGTACATCTGAGCACCTGGTTTTAGTTTCGATCGTTGTATATCGTACTGTAAAGGAATTTGAACCCTTACCAAATTGATTGTCCACATTAATTCCCATCATGCAGAAGAAAAATGCACAATTCTAATCTTTTTTCTTGACTTTGGGTGGCTGTGCTTCGTTCGTGTCGTTGCGAATGTAATGCCAGACAATACCTTGTTTATCAGGAATGTGTGCTGGAGAGATATTTGTCAAATTTGGAATACAATGAAATCTCCAATAGGCCTAGCCAGAGGTAGCCAAACGAGAATCTGTGTTTTTGGTTCTCTGTTTGTCATTTATTCTCTCAGTTTGGAGCAATTTTCATTTTTTGAGTTTTTTTTCAGTTAAAGCCGAAGTAAATTTATGATTATTCGCAAACTGTGCTTGTGTTATCGTAGTCACTATTTACCTTTATCCTCATATTTCTATACCGGCTCTTTTTTAAAGTCTTTTGTGTTTTTAGCATAGCCTTACTTAAAAATGCAAGTGAAATTTCCCCTGCACGGTCTTTTATGATAGGCATAAACAGTAAAGTAGATATTTTATCTTTGTTTTCACACAATCCTCTGTTATCTTCTTTAATTCATTCTTACCCAGTGTCCTAAAAATAGAACGAAAGTAGGCATTCTCAAAAGTTAATATAGTAGGAAACGCCTGGATAGGGACCGATCAACTTCGTGACTATGAATCGATAAATGGAAAGCGGTACGCCTGGTATCTTTCCCACACAATCCCTCACACAGGAGCCCTAGGCATTAATGGGTTTAATCAAAAGCTTTTTATTTCTTTTTTGTCAGCAATTAATGTTTTTAGCTCATATTATCCACGAGATATAAATGAGAATATATCCACACAGAGTACCCTGTTACCTAAGTTGATGTGCTGCGAATACTGTCTTCCAGGAGCATGTAATCGCTAATGTTTTCAAAAAGAAAGTAAAAGCTTAACGACAGATTTAAAAAGGCTCCTTCCTGACTGCTAAATTTATAAAGAAGCAATTTCATACCCAATAATTTCGAAATCTATAACACATTGCGTTCGAAAAGCTGGATGAATTATTTCTTTAATAGGTAGAAATAATGTCAGCAAAATCCTTATTACATATTTAGATGACCCGGTGCTTGGAAGGGCCCAAAGGTTGGCTACCTTAGGTCAGATCATGGTTCAAATAAGAACAAATCTGTACAGTTCTTTAAGAAAACTAATCCCACTGGTGTAGAGAGGCTTGTGACACCACAAAGCGGGTGACTTTGTTGGGTTAGAGTACTGCACAGCCAACAGTGCTTCAGCAACTGTCGAGTGCATAACCCTGGTCACTACCCTTAAACACGGTCGTGGGAATTTTTACTACTAACACGGTTCTGGGGTGTATTGTACCCCTTTTTGAAAAAGCAAAAATAGTTGTAATCAAAATTTAATAAATCTGTAAACATTACAAGAAAATATAACATCTGTACTTCCAGAATCCGTTATATTGTACTTAATAATGAGGTATATTAGGTTCCTTAGGGGCTACTCAAAAAAGATGCCAAAAGTCCTTAAATTTTGTAATGCCTACACCTAAAAATTCATTAAAATAAAACACTGGTACAGAAGTCTTGCCTGACGAAACACAAACACCCTGGTCGTGAGAACCTCAGATCTGAGCAGCACAGCTTCCTGGCAACATCACAGCATGTATGGGAGAGAGGCAAAAAAGGGCAATTTTGGGAGTTAAAAAAAAAAAAAAAAAAAAAAAAAATTCCTGTTTGGGAATTTTTTTTTTTTTTTTCGCTCTCTATGAAAACTATATGAGATCAAAATGTAAGAACAATGTTTTGAGAGGCCAATGACGAAGTTTGAACATTTTTTTTTTTTATACTGTAAATGAACGATAATTTTGACTGAAATAAAAGATAACATATATATTTGCTCTAAAAATAGGTTTTACTGTTATTTGCCATTGTAACTTACGTTATTTATTCATTCTTTGGTTATTCTTCTTGGGTACAATTTACCTAAACCTCCCCTACACCGCACCACGAGCGAGGAAGCACCGCGACACTACCGTACCTTCCCCTACTAGCGCACACTGAGACATGAAGCTACTGAGAGACCCACGGGACTGCTCCCTATCACCACGCACTGGTAACGCGATGAAAGTGGTGACGGAATCTCACACCCCACGACCATGTTCCAGGGTTCATAATTCTTCATTTATATACTTCCATCCACATAGTTGCCAGGCTATGACTGTGGTGGACACTTTAGTGAGAGACACAATAATTAGTAATATAAGATTACTGAAATAGGATATTCATGTTAGTATTTAGAGACTTACTTATTTTATTCAGAGTTCAAAGTACAGAGAACATCAACTATTTTTTTCTAAGGTGTGCGCAGACGTCATGAAACATTTTAACCATGGTGCTGGTCTCCCGGCATTGGGATTATCAGTATGTGTCCAGTTATTTACCCACTACCGTGAGAAACAAGGCTAAACCATCATTCAGGATATAACGGTTACATCTCGAGTATCCGGTGTACTCATTTTACGTACAATCCCAAAAGAAGTGGATTGGGAACTGAGTTGTGTTGCGCCTGCTGCCGGCACCAGGGTGTAAACCCTGGTGCTATTGATTTGGGGTCAAGTAGAATTACATCCCCAAGGAAAAAAGGCCCTCGGGTCACTTTTTATATAGAAAATTAATTACAAGGTCAGTTTAGGTTAAGTTAGGTTAGGTAGTAGAGGTAGGCATCATATTTCAGTAATGGAAAAGGAACCCGTAGGTCACTTTTCCATGGGGCTAGTAATCTGTTTGACACAGACAGTTTCGTGGCTAGCATTTCTACTCGACCACATGTGCGAGGGAGGAAAAACTGAAGTGGTATGATAAAGAAACTAATTCTTACGCTATTAATAACAACGTTTAGTCACTCATAAAATAAGTGGTACCTCGCTAGCCAACCTCTCCGCGTTTCATGTGGTAACACTGTAGCCTTTACAACTTCAGGTGATTCAAGTTGGGCTTTGAAATACTTTGCCCAAGTGAACCCCGATTCGAAAATAGTTTCACTTCCTGATGATCTAAAGTAGTTATGTGTGTGCGAAAATGCTTATCATAATATTGATTTGTATGTTAAATAATCTCAACACAGTGCAAGCGGCAAATCCTTCGACCTCAGTCGGTAATCTAAGGTTGAACACTTTCATGAAGTAGTAACTGTCATTCACATTGAAACATAATGAGTGGATGCACAAAAACAGTTACGATGTCGTATCTGCCAATGATTTCCAATCATTCCCCAAGCAGTTAAAAACATTCAGTTAAAATGATTATAACTTTCACCCAGTAACCTAACCTGTGACATTATATATAAAAATTTAATGTCACATTACGGACTGGGAGTTGCTACGTCGGTACGCGTCCCGGAAAGACCAGTAATTAATCTTGTACTGACCTGCACACCTTGGGGCTAAAAAAAAAAAAAAAAAAAGTCATTCACATGAGGCTGCCTAATTTTAAAGGCGGCATGTCTTCATGACATGCCCCCTTGAAAGCCATAGGTATACGTGGCGAGTGATGAGAAGAGTGGGTGGCGAACTGAATGAAGGGAAGGCAATGATTGATTATGTGTTTGAGCATGAAAGGATGAAAAGGTGTGAAATGGATGCAAGAGCATATGGAGGTTGTGGGAGTGGACTCTCTGACCACCACTTGGTGGTTAGAATCAAGGTCCAAATGAAATGGAGAAATAGAAGAAGGGAAGGACAGGAAGAAGTACTGCATACAAGGAGGGTGGAAAGGTTACAAGAGGATGGAAAAAGCAGAATATAAGAGGGAAGTGGATGAGCGACTGGATAAATATGGATTGGAGCAAATGGGAGATGTGGAAGGTGTGTGCAAGATATTCACAGAGGAAATCTATTCTGCATGTGAGGTGGTGTGTTGGGTGAATAGAAGACGAAAGTGGGTGCAGGGAACAGCATGGTGGAATGAAGAGTTGAGACAGGCTGTGGCACAAAAGAAGAAAGCATATAGTGAGTGGATGAGAAACAGGGGCGTGGAAGAAGTTGACAGACGGAAGGGAGAGTTACCGGTATATGTAAAGAGGAAGAGAGAGGTGACAAGATTAGTAAGAGAAAGAAGAGAGTGGATGAGGAATTTGGAAGGAATTTGAGTGTAAGTGGAGGGAATATAAGAAAATGTTCTGGAAAGAGGTAAAGAGAGTTAAACAGGGTGCCAAAGAAGTTAGTCAGGAGTGAAAGATAAAAATCGGTGATTGATAGTAGAGAAGGGAAAAAAAGTGAGCAGATGGAAAGAACACTTTAACCCACCCCGTCCCGACCACTTTTTGACCACTGGTACCCCCCAATCCTGACCATTTTTTGACCCTTTTTTTTTTTTGCTAAAACTTTCGCTTTTGGTCAGAAACAATGGTCAGTGACAAAGAAATTGTTCCCCGGGGTCCATAATTACCCTAAACAGGTATGCCTTGGTCCCACCTGACCCCGTGTTCTCCGTAGGCGGTCTGAGCCTCTAACGTTTTCTATGGTATTATAAGTCTGGGAAACCAATGAAAGTAAGTAGATATGTATTTATTACAAACATAAAAACATGTGATAAAAGAGTATATTGGATTTTATACAAAAATAGAGCAGAAATAAGCATTGTACCATCGTGCGAAACGAGCAAAATCGGGCAACTTGGTCACGATGAATCGCTAACAATCAAAAATCATGATACATATCATTTTTTTTACTTACATAATACTTCTACAATAACATTATACCATTTTACATTTTATTGAACTGTTTTTACGTATTCACAGGCCTTTTGATAACATTTAGCGTAATCTTAGTGCTTATTTACGTAGTGAGTGAACTCGCTGTGACTGTTGTTTCAACTCGTATTGTGTTTTTTCTACTTACATAATACTTTTCTAATATTATTATACACTTTTCAACTTTATAGAACTGTTTTGAGATAATTTCAGGCCTTACGTAAATATATAGCGTAATAATAGCGCATAATAACACACACGGTGAAGTCGCTATGACAACTATTTCAACTTACAACCTATTTTTGTACTTATATAATAATTCTCCACTAACATTGCACATGTTTACACTTGATATAATTGATATCACATAATTTCAGAACTTACGATGGAACTGAGCGTCATATTAGCACGTACTTACACAGGGAGTGTTATCGCGATATCATTTGTTTCATCTTACACTAATATTCAACTTATAAAATACCTTACTACTAACATTACAACAAATTCCACTTTATATAATTCCTATCACATACTTACTGACCAGAATGTGGGTGTACTCGTGACATCAATTATTACAACTTACACTATTGTTCAACTTATACGTTTTATTCATGCTAACATTACACCCGTTTCCACTTTATTTCCTTGCTATCACATATTTACTGACCAGAGTGTTATACTGAGCGTCATATTTTCGCAGATTTACACAGTGGGTGTAGTTTTGATATCAATTCTTTCAACTTACACTAATTCTCAACTTATACATTACTTTCCTGAAAACATAACACCCGTTTCAACTTTATATTTGACTTAGCACCTACTGACTGGCCTTACCATTATAATGAGCATCATTTCGCCTTCCCACACAGTTTCAGTAGTGTAGGAAATTATGATACTCTTTGGAACAAGGCTGAAGGCACAACGCAACATTGCACTCGACACACTCGTACCTTGTGTCTTTTCTCTGAGTGGATGGTCTGACTGTCGAGTGCTTACATACATGGCAGCGACGCTGGGGTTTACGACGGTTTGGGTCGGAAGGGATTGCGCTGGGATAGTGGCGTCCTGCAAGATGTAGGGGAGTCTGAGCAGCCATGGGGGTGCGGGTGCGGTGTGTGGGTCTGTCCTGGGCATGCTTGGCGATTATTTAACGTGCCAGCTCCCTCACAAATCCCTCAAAGGTCTCGGATACTCCGGTGGTCATTGCGTGCAGGTAGTGGGCATTCAGGACTGTGATGTCGAGCAAATGGAAAAAGAGTTTCTTGTACCACTTCATCGTGGTCCTGGCACAGTCAACACTTGAAATCATCGAGTCTGACTGATCAACTTGCCTCATGTTCAGATTATAGTCCAGTACAGACTCGGGTTTCCATACGTTGCGCCTCCTCTCGCTACGGTGATCCACGGAGTCTGTGCGGTGCATCAGGGGGCTGTGAACAGTTGATAGGAGGCAAACTTCCCTGTTGTGGTTCCACAGGGTGGCAAGGATGTTATTGGCCTGGAAGAAAACCACCTCGTTCTTGTCAAGTTTCCTCCCTATCTTGTCCATATGGCGACAGTTTCTCTTGACTGTACCACAGACTCCGGTGTCGTGTTGGTGGAGGAACCTAACAAGAAGAGGGCTAGTGTACCAGTTGTCCAGGTACAACACATGACCATGATGAAGGTACTCTTCTATCATTGTCTTCACCACGCCCCCAGAGAGTCCTATACTCCGATCTTCTGTTATATCTGTCTGTGCGCCCGTGTACAAGACTATGTCTTGCACATAACCAGTCTTACAGTCACACATAACAAAGATCTTGAACCCGAAACGGTGTCTCTTGCTGGGTATGTACTGCCTAAAGGAAATATTGCCTCTCCACAACACAAGACTCTCGTCTATGACGAGGTCTCTGTATGGATAAAATGAGGAGCGGAACATTTCCCGTAAATGATCAAATACCAGCCTAATTCTCCTCATTTTATCTGTGTTATTTGCATTGGCTGGATCTTCTGCATCAAAAAAGTGGAGGCGGCCAAGAATATACTGAAATCGGTTACGACTCATCACCTTTCCAAAGAAAGGTGTGAGAATGATTGGGTCAGTTGTCCAGTAGGCAGGAATTTGGTTTTTCCTTACCACACCCATCAAGAGAACCAGGGCCAAAAATAGGAACATCTCTGAAATTGTAACGGGATAGTCACACTGTTGGGAATGCCTGCTCGTGGTTCCCAAAAGTTCACTTTCACGGCGCTGTGATCATGAAAAGTTATTAGTCTGTTCAACTATGCGCCCCACAAACGCCTCACCAAAGAACAAGTGGAAAAAGTCCACCCTAGACCAACCTGCATGCACACCTGGAGCCGTGCAACCAGACCGCCACTCCTCAGTGAAAGGGTGAATGATGGGAGTAAAATTACTCCCATCTTCCCAATTCCACGTGACACCACCGTCTCCAGCCACGTCCCCATCGTCCCCTTTGTCAGGGTGGGGAGATGAGGGTGGTGGGGGAGGTTGGGGAGGTGGAGAGCGGTGCCTCTCATCACTCGCACTTCTCTTCCCTCTCCCTTTTCCTTTACCCTTTCCCTTCCCTTTCTTTCCTTTCCCCACATCCTGGGGCTGTGGGGAGGAAGTTTGGGAATATTCTGGGGCGAAAGAAGTGCTGGGGAGTGGCTCCACCTCCTCTCCCCTAGGCCTACGTGCACCACGTGCTCGTGCTGCCTCCCTCACACCACTTGCCCCTTCACCCCGCACTACCCCCACACCACTCTCACTTTCACCCCGCGCTGCCGCCACAACACTTTCCCTTTCACCCAGCAATCCCACCACACCACTTTCCACTTCCCCAGACAAAAGACTTTCACCATACCTTATATGTCTTCTCGCCCCACCTTCTGATCCTCGTGGTGATATTTTTTCTTTTCCCAACCACGCGGCGATATCACATCCTAAGCCGCCGTCATCCTCATCGTCCTCATCCTCGTCCTCATCAGATTCGGGATGGAGAGATAGCCGTGCACGTGGTTGGGGAGCAGGCTGGCCTTCCCTTGCCTTACGGTATGTCACATACCGCGTCTGAGGTGAAGGGACCTCCTCATCACTGCTACTTATTTCTTCCTCTGGCTGGACGTAATCGCGATCTACCACATCATCGTCGAGTGGAGAATCACTATCTCCAGTGAAGACTTCCAGGGCGGATGCAATTTCCTCGTCTGAGAGACCTTTCCGCGCCATGTCTGACCTGGGTCACTGCTAGCAGGTGAGTGACCGAGACAAGGGCGAGCGCGGGTCATGCGGGGTCTAGGACGCTGCCCGCCTGGCGGCAGGTAGGGGAGGCTTGGGTACGTGGGCGAATCGAAAATCTCGCGCGAATTTTGAAAATTGTGGAAATTATGAACCTTGCAATTGCAGGACGTTGAAGTACGTCGACAGGATTGGCTGTGACATAACGTGAGGACGTGGAAGTACGTCGACGGGACGCCACGGGTTAAGGAATTGTGAACATAGAGAATGAAAGTACAGCGAGTAAAAGTGGTTGGGGAATGGCTGGGAGACGGAGGGATGTGAGAATAGAGGAAATAATCCGTAGGATGGGAGTTGTGGAAGTAATAAAGTCAAAATGGGGAAAACCCCAGGAATTGATGAAGTGTGTAGTGAAATGATGAAGCATGGGGGAGAGATAGCAAAAAAATGAATGTAGAAGTTATGCAGATTGGCCTGGGAGGAAGGTAGAGTTCCAGAGGATTAGAAGTCAGGTATAATTATTCCCCTGTACAAAGGAAAAGGGGAAAAAGAAATGTGTGGTAATCCTAGGGGCACTTGTCTTCATAGTGTAATAGGAAAAGTATAAGATAGGATACTTATTGACAAAATTAGGGAAATAAGAGAAATTAGTTGGAGAACTTGGACTTTTTAGGAAGGAGGTTGTGTATATCCGATATTCGTTCTTAGATCTTTAGTGAAAAAGTTTCTAGAGACGGGAAAGAAGTTGTATGTGGCCTTCATGGATTTGGAGAAAGCATATGACATGGGTGAATAGACAAGGGTTGTGGAAAGTATTAAGAATAAATGGAGTAGGAGGGAAGTTGTTGAAGGCCGTGAAGAGTATGTATGAGGGTGCTAAGGCTGCAGTGCGTGTGGATAGTGAACTGAGTGAATTTTTCTATTTGAAGGTTGGATTGAAACAGAGATGTTGTCATGTCTCCATGGATGTTCAATCTGTATATGGATGGGGTTATAAAAGAGATACAGGTAAGGCAGTGTATGTTGGAGCAGCCCTAATGAGAGAGGGCAGTGTTCGGAAACTCCCGGCACTGTTGTTTGCATATGATGCTGTGTTGTTAAGTGAAGACGAACGGGAGCTGCAAGGTTTGGTGGATGAGTTTGGGAGAGTGTGTAAGAAACGGAATCTAAAGGTGAATGCAGGGAAGAATAAAGTTATGCTCTTCGAGAGAATGGAAGTCAGTGAATGTATAGTACAGTGAGGCTAGATGAGGAGGAAATGGAAAATGTGAGTGCGTTTAAGTACTTGGGTAGTGTGATTAGTAAGGATGGAAGTTTAGAGGGTGAAGTGCTTGAAAGGGTACAACAAGGGAGAAAGGTTTCTGGTTCCTTGAAATCAGTGGTAAGAAAAATTGAGCATGGAAGTGAAAAAGTTACTACATGACAGTATTGTGAACCAACTCTAACGTATGGAGGTGATGCACGGACTTTGTTGGAGGGGCAAAAGTCAAGAGTGCGAGCAGTGGAAATGAGTTATTTGAGAGGAGCATGTGGAGTCACATGGAAAGACAGACTGACAAAGAGGATGTGAAGGAGCATTTTGGTGTGGATCTGGATGTGATAGGAAGCGTTAGGAGAAACTCACTGAAGTGGTTTGGCCATGTGGAGAGGATGGAGATTGAGAGACTGACGAGGAGAGTGCATGTGAGTGAGGTGGAGGGGGGGAGAGGTAGAGGGAGACCAAGGATAGGATGGAGGGATGGAATGGAGAGGTATATGAGAGAGGGGGGTGTGAGCTGGGAGCAGGGCAGTGAAATTGCGGGAGAGAGGGCGACATGGAGGCGATTTGTTTGTGGCCACCCCTTACGGGATTAAGGCGTCTGGCTATAGATAGACAGATGTCTTCATTGTGTGTAATTTCGAGGTATGCTACAACACCATCGTGAAATAGGGACACCTGTTTGACATTATTATGGTTTCATTGTTTTGACGAGGTTTGTAAAATAACTGTGATCTCGATGTCCTCGTCGGAAGAAAAATTTTCATTGATGCATAATTTACATTAAATTTTTATGACGTGTTACTGGATAAAATTTTTTTGCTTGGGATTGATGCTGTTATAGCTAAAGCAGAAGTTTACTGCTAAAATAATACTGAAAGTTATACTTCTATTAGGCAAAGAGTTCCAGATCACTACCGTAGAAAAACTGCATTACGTGCCTCGTGACATTTCAAAGAATATAATTTTCTACATTATCGCTCGTTCACTGATTTTTTCCTACGTTTTTGGTTAGGTACTTCAAGTTTCTCCAAAAAATAATATGCCATTGAAATGTGTACCTACATCAGTGTTACGTTTCTGTACAATAATGCATAAGACTTAGATAATGCAACCTCTGATTACCTTACACGAAATTTTCGCACCAAAGTCGAGGAATCTTATCATAATGGATGGTAGCATATTAAAATAGAAAAGTTTAACACGGCAACCTTCCATCATCACTAAGTCGGAACGTTTTGCAAAAAAAAAAAAAAAAAAATCCTACGGTTATTTTTCGTTATATAGTATATCGTTACCACTGTGCTACGATTCGATTGACAGATGAGAAGTTATGGGCACCACTTATTTAATGACGACCAGAAGTGTCAGTGCTTGTGGTTTTTAACACATTAATAACTATACAGAGAACAGGTCATGGGCTCAGTACCCAAAGACCACCACATACTAAGACAGTGTTTGCCCGAACTGACATCCAACATCATACTTTTGGCATAAACGTTCCATAAAATAAGTGTCCCCTTCATCATGATTACGTGATAAAACTTATCTGACTACTACCAGGCAATCTTATATAAGTTCCGAATGACCTCAAATTGGCAGAGGTTTATCCAGTACTATTATCGAACACCCCAATAATAAGTCTACCAAGTAAAACCGCACTAATGATGGGGAAACAATATAAATTACACGTCATCGTACTTGAGGGTTTGAAGTCTTAATTCATGTGCAAGGAACAAATGGGCCCAACCTTCACCAGTCAGAGCCTGGGAATTTAGATGCAGAAAGCAACGAAAACTCAGCAGCAGTGAAGAGCATTATATTACCGCAAAGAAACATATGAGTGGATATTGTTTGTCTGTGTTTGGGGGGCGGGAGGCCTATGTCTGTGTGTCGGAAAGAGGATGAGTGGGTGTGGATGGGAGTTGGTCAGAGCTGCATGCAGGACTCTGGAAAACGGTGGCATGATTCTTTGTGGATTTACAGGTATGAACTCTTGATAACTCATTGTCAGATCCTCCACAGTTTATCACCAGATCCCTCTTTTCATCGAAATGATTCCATGAAAGCATTTATGCAAGATACACAAAACTTATATTTTGCTGTCATAGTTCATTCATTCATTGCCAGACGCCATGTATCCCAGACAGGGTGGCCAAGGGCTTAGAGTTAATTGTTTTACAGGGAGGGGCACTAATCCTCCACCAACCCCACTTGACACGTAGGGATGCCAACAGCATCTGGTGTTCCCAGGCGGTCACCCATCCAAGTACTAACCAGACCCAACGTTGCTTAACTTCGCTGATCAGACGGGAAGCGGTGTACTCAACGTGGTATGGCCGTTTTCGAACCAGCGCTTGCAACTGCGTGAGTACAGCAGCTTACCAAGTGAGCCATTTAGACACCCCTTTTTTTTTTTTTTAATTCGAACCAGCGCTTGCAACTGCGTGAGTACAGCAGCTTACCAAGTGAGCCATTTAGCACTGTCATAGTTCATTTATTATATTTACTCATTGTCTGCCGAAAATACGGGGGCATACGTCCCCCACTCCCCTCCCTACCCTAAATCCATGCCTGGTATGTGTGTGTGTGTGTGTGTGTGTGTGTGTGTGTGTGTGTGTGTGTGTGTGTGTGTGTGTGTGTGTGTGTGTGTGTGTGTAAATGCGCATTCGTGGGCAACCTGCTGGCCCTATTCCCACCAAAATGGACATGGGGCGAACTGAACAAGCACATGAATATGTCCCCTGTCCTTTTGCGCTTAAGCCATCTGAAATTCATATGTGCACAACTACCGTAATCCATGAAATTTTACGTGACAGAAATGTGACCAGGTAAAGAGTAATCAGGCACTATCACTTTCTCTTTTCTATGCATATGTGGCAGAGATATGGCCGTATTAGCATGTGAGTTAGCACTGACACGTCACTTCACCCATGCATATGTGGTAGAGATGTGGCCAAGCTAGCTGTCGCTCTGGTAGTGAGACATCCCCTCAACCCATGCATATGTAGAGATGTGGCCAGGCTAGCGTTCGCTTTTGCACTGACACATCTCCTCAAGCCACCCATATGTGGTAGAGGCGCGACCAGGTTAGTGTTAGCACTGGCAGTGACACATCCCCTTCCCCCACGCATATGTTGTGGAGATGTGGACAAGCTAGTGTTTACTCTGGTACTAACACATCCCCTCATTTACAGATATGTGGTAGGCTACATAGGAGGAATTATTGAAATGGATACTAACCTGGGCAGACAAACTCAGCTCTTGAGCTTCAGACAGATGGGATCACTGTCCACGACGGAGATTGCAACCTCCGAATTCAGTGACATTATCTCCACAGTTGTCGGACATTAAAATTACAGTATATCGTGAAGGACAACCATAAACTATGAAATTCGAGGATTGAGATGACAAAGGGAGTATTTGTATCGGAATGCAAATCGGACAGCGATGCATAAAACAGCTATTGTGATTTTTTTTTTTTTTTTTTTTTTACATGATCGTTATGGCGCCAATGGTGAAGTGATGAAATTTCGTATATGATGTTCAGAGGATGCATTATCTAACACTTACTGCACAAAAACGTAACACTGATGTAGTTACACATTTCAGTGTCAAATCATTTTTCTGTACAAACATGAAATCTCTAAACATAAAAGTAAAAAAAAAAACACACACAAAACAATAAACGAACAATAATGGAGAAATCATATACTGCGAAATCACGAGGCACGTAATGCAATATTTCTGCGGAAGTGATCTGGAACTCATAGCCTAATAGAAGTATAGCTTTCATCTTTATTTTAGCAGCAAACTGTTGTTTTAGTTATAACAGGATCATTCCCAAAGTAAAACTTTTTATTCAGTAATACGTTAAAAAGTCGGATGTAGATTAAGCATCAAAGAAAATTTTTCTTTTAACCAGGTCAACGAGATCACAGTTATTTTACAAACTCGTCAAAACAATGAAAACATAATAATATCTAAGAGGTGTCCTTATTCCACCATGGTGTTGTAGCCTACCTCGAAATTACACATCATGAAGACAGACATGCCGCCTTTTAAATCAAGTAGCCAGAAATGAAAGGTATTTTTTTTTTTTTTGGGGGGGGGGAGGAGTCTCAAGATGTTTAATGTGCAGGTCAGTATAAGATTAACTATTGGTCTTTCCTGGATGTGTACCGACGTAACGACTCCCAGTCGGTAATGTGACATTAAATTTTAATAGGTAACGTCACAGGTTAGGCTACGGGGTGAAAGTTATAATAATCGCTTCAACAGAATGTTCTAAATTATGTGGAGAATAGTTGGAAATCATTGGCATATACGACATCGGAACTGTTTTTGTGCATCCACTCATTATGTTTTTATGTAAATGATAGTTACTACTTTCTGAAAGTGTCCAACGTAGATTATCCACTGAGGTCGAAGGATTTGCCGCTTGCACTATGATGCAATTATTTAACATACAAAGCAATTTATGAATAGCATTTTCGCACACGGCATAGCTACATTAGTTCATCAGGAAGTGAAACAAAATTCGAATTGGGATTCGCTCAGGCAAAGTATCTCAAGGCCCAGCTCGATTCACCTGAAGTTGTAAAGGTTACAGTGTTACAACACAAAACGCGGAGGCGTTGGCTAGTGAGATACCACTTCTTTGATGAGTGATAGTACATTGTGGAAAAAGATACGTTATTTTAACCCTACCAATGCTTGTGTAGATGACTGGAGGTATCATCCCAGACCCTCATTATAAAAGGTATATCAGACCACTTAACTGTACTTACCTTTCCATCTCATTACGGCAAAAAAAAACACACACACACACAAAAAACATTGTTGCGGATGTGAATTTTTGAGTGATTTTTTTTTTTTTTTTTTTCCATTTTACTTACCACAGGGGGACCGGCCCTCAACACTTAACAAAATCCTGTTACCTGATATTTATTAATGTAAAGAAGTTTACGATGAGGATGATAGTTCTACATTGTGTTTTCCATTTCCATGTTTCTGCATGCTGCCCATAGCGATGTATGATGATGAGGAGTGAATGATAATGATGATGATGACGATGATGATGATGAGGGTGATGATATGGTAAATGAAACGTACTTAGAGAAAATTATAAGCACAGTATTGTTTATTTCGACATGTGAGTAACGAGGCATGTGTAATCGTTTGTGTGTGTGTGTGTGTGTGTGTGTGTGTGTGTGTGTGTGTGTGTGTGTGTGTGTGTGTGTGTGTGTGTGTGTGTGTTCGAGAGCGTAAGACAGACCACAACACTGTAACTTATAATATTTTTAGTTAAGCTCCAACGAGCGTGGCGCAGCAGGAATATTGTTACTGTTTTTTGTTAATGTGAGCGACAGCTTCGTTCGCTAAGAATCAAAAGACCTCTGCGTTCAACATATAGAGAAGAAGGGATAGAGAGAGAGGAGGAGGAGGAGGAGGAGGAGGAGGAGGAGGCAAGGAGAGCAATCTGAAGGAAGTGAAAAAACTGAAGGAGGGGAAGGAAAGAAAAAAGAAAGGGAGGGTGTAGGAAGCATGGAGGAGGAAATATGGGGTATAGAAGGAAGAAGAAAATAAGGGGGGAAAGGAGAGGCCGAGAAACGGTTAGAAAAGGATATCTATCGAACAAAAAATCAGAACTGAGAAGAGGAAGAGAAAGAATGCCAGAAAAGAGGAAGGCAGGGAGGAAGAATAGAGTGAAAAGAAAAGAAAAATGGGCGAGAGAAGGCGAAGGACGAAGAGATTAAGGAAAGAAGAGGAGGGAAAGTAGAAAGGAAAGGAAGAGAGACCGGAAAAGAGAGGAAGAGAGATAGATAAAGAGAGGAATAGATACTGGAGAGAGAGAGAGAGAGAGAGAGAGAGAGAGAGAGAGAGAGAGAATTTTTTTTTGGGGGGAGGGGGGGGCATGTGTACGACTCGGCAAACCATTTCCTGTAGGACCATCAGTCCTCCTATGTGCCAAACACCTTCCACACGTCATTATTTCGGCGCTAAGACCCACCGTCCATTTTGAATACATGGTAGGACTGTCTCATCCCCGACTGGTCTATTGATATTACCGGCGGTATTTTTAAAATATGTCGGTGGGTATTATGGTAGATTAGTAAAGTCTAGTCTAACGAGAATCGAAAACGTAAGTTGTTCCCTGTCACAGCCAGGGATCAAACTCGCATCCACTAGGACAGCCGACTACCCATCCAACTACTCGGAGAGGATGATATGGAAGGAGGAAGGAGGGAGAAAATGTTGAGGTAACATGTGGCAGTATAAAGCAGAGAGCGGCAGGGTGAGCTGGAATGAGGCATGGAGCGGCAGGGTGAGACGGAATGGGGATGGAATGGGAAAGAAGGAAGCAGGGTGGGGAAAGTAAGGCAGGCTGAGGCAAGGTGGGACAAGCTAAGCCAGGATTATTCAGGGGAAGGCAAGGTGAGGCAGAGGGAGACTGAGAGAAATTTGAAGCATGTGAGGTGGGAGGCAGGCTGAGAAAGGATGAGACAGACAGGGAAGGATGAAGCAGGATGAGATAGAGACATACAATGAGGTAGGGTGAAGCAGAGAGAGGAATGAAGAGGGAAAAAGAAAGAAACAAGGATACTAGGATTGGAGGAAGCTGAAGGATGAAGCAGAGAGAGACAGGGTGAAGCAGGGTGATGCAGGGGAACGACAGGGAGAGGTAGAGCGATACAGGGTAAGGATGGGGTGAAGCAGAAAGTGGGAGGGTGAGATAGGGCTTGCATTGATCGGCTGGATGAGTTCCTGAAGCCTTCAGTGGTTAATGGTAAAGCATACTGTAAACGGATTCAGATTTGCAGACACACAATCAACGATCAGCTTCACAAGATTTGGTCAGGTGTTCGACCCTATAACACTATAAGTGGTGATTCAGTTTAACCTAAACTTAATGTGAGGACCGATGGTTAGCCAAGAATGAAGAGATTCAGTTTTGAGAACTACAGGTCTAAGGTCAAAGTCATTATCTAATTCAGCTCAAGAGTTTCATTTCGATTAATACCGACATAGACGGGTTCAGGAATACATGAATGAGAGGCAGAAATTTGATTTTGTGACCTGATCAAAGGTCAAGACAAAAGGACAAAGCCAAATCCTCGGTCCATAGTAGTAGTTCTAGATTGCTGGTGTTGCGCTCATTAACTTCCCTGTCTTACAAGGGTATTGTTTTCAGTGTCAGATGATCTTCGGGCTTGGACAGATCTCTAACGGCGAAGAGACTAAGAAAAAGAAAAATCATTTATTTCGTCAGTTACCTGACGTCTTTCGATTGTTATCTTCCAATTGCCAGACGAGTAAATTCAGCTAAGGGGAGATCGTACTCAGTGATGTGTTTAGAAAAAATTCTCTCTCTCTCTCTCTCTCTCTCTCTCTCTCTCTCTCTCTCTGTCGAGTATAATTTCCTATTTTATTTTATTCTTGCCTGACACAGATGACTTTATTCACTTTAGGGTATTTCTCTATTATTGAAAGATTAAGAAAAAAAATATTTTTTCACTATTGTAATATATATATATATATATATATATATATATATATATATATATATATATATATATATATATATATATATATATAATAGATAGATAGATAGATAGATAGATAGATAGATATAGATAGATAGATAGATAGATAGAGATAGATATAAAGATAGATATACATGCATGTATACATACATACATACATACATAATTGTTTATATGTTGAAAACTGAAACTGATCAGAACTAGCTTAAGTTAATTAGAACCAGGAACCACATTTTTGGTACGTTTGAACCTGAACAATAGTGGTCCATGAAAGGAGGCTGCAGAAAACCCGAACTACAGGACTGGAGAGTATTTATAACTTGTTTTCGATAAATGTTTCAGTCAAAACTAGTTTCAACAAACGATTTGCTGAGGAGAGCAAGGTATTCTTTGTATTTACCTTCCAGACACCTCACTGAAAACTTGATGATGCAGCACAGTGCGTGAGGCACTTCATGAAACTAATATTTCTCCTAGTTGATCACAGAACAGAGATAGAATATAATTATATTCTCCCCGTGGTAAGATAAGTTTAAAGTATTGTGATCGTTTAATAATTCCACTGTTGTGTGATATGCGTCAAGACAAATCACGGTAAATGTCAACCAGCGTTGCTGTCATGAATTGAAACAGCCTTAAGTGTGACAAGAGCAAATCATTACATTAGCGCAAGCTTACACAAAACAAATACACTTTAATTCTCTGTTAAGTCAAGTAAGTTGTAAGTGCTGAAAAAAAAAAAAAAAATCTTAAGTGGGCTACAGAAGACAGAACAGGTCAAAAATTATTGACACTGGTGGTGTTCATAAACAGTTGATAACGGGAGAGATGAATTTCTTTAAATCTACCTGCTTCTGAGATCATTTTACTTCATTTCACTTTGGTGATTTTCCAGATCTAATATCATGTTACATATTTTCCGTTCAAACTTATTTTGAGTGAAACGTTCAACTAAAACTTGGTTTCACCATGTTTATCTTGGCATTTCGAGAATTCTCCAGTATCCAAATGTGCGATTATTTCTGTCAAAATAATATTCATTGTTTTCTAGTCCCCTGGTTTTGCGCCACTGGAGAGGAGCCTTCATGTGGTGATGCCATTGTCATGGGTGAGAAAAGCAGATGTAACTCCTGCCTGGAAACCATAAGTTTTCATTCTCTCCTGCATTTTGAGAGGACGACTCTGGTCTAGCCTGGCAGGGTACCGTCTCCCACATGAGAGCTGCTGCTCCCTAAGCCGTTTCTTCATACTGGGAAAAATTACTACGATGACGGCTTCCCGCCTCTTCGTACTTGCCAGAGATAATGAGAGTACTAAGAGGTTCCAAACATGATGCATTTGCCTGGCTTGCTCCCTATCAATCACAAAAGGTGAACGAATTCGTGCATCTGTTTGACTTAATTCTTGCAGAGAATGGATATAGCACAGGCACGGGTAATTCTAACATCAAATAACACCACAGTGTCACGAATCAAACTCGCGACATTTTCCTTTTGTGAGAAACCATGAACTTTAGTGAAAACTCACTGTGTATCGTTCAGTTAACGGTTTCTCTCTCCATTTCGATGGAATACTTTTTTCAAAACATTCGTCACTGTTTCAAAAGTGACCGTTCTAATGCACATCATTAAGTGCTCTACTGAGCGATATTATTGTTTCTATATTGTTCGCCCCTGCTTGCCTCAACCGTTGGCCACGCCTTCTTCTGGCTGGCCTGGGCATCCTACCCCACACATCGAATTTGAATCAGTCCTTTATATGTCGCGACGGAGTGTGGTTATCTGTTCCAGTAGTGAGAGTGAGAGAGGTCTTCTAGCACCCAGACTCCACTAGATCTACAGTTTCCAGGCTCCCACCCTTCCTTGGTGATATGCTACATTGACCAGTATTTCTTTAGTTTTTTTTCTTAGTTTTAAAATAATTATTTTAGCTAGCTTTGTGAAAGAGTGAGTGAGTGCATTCTGTTTAATATTTCAATTCATTTTGCTCTATGTAACGTATTTTTATTTATTGTAATCAATATATTTAACAGTTTTCTTTGAGCTTAATGTAATGTAAATTCGTGTTTCATTTGTCCATAATTAAGCTTATTTTAATTATGGCTCCTAGCTTGCATAAACGCATTGCTATTCATAACTGGTACTTGGGCCAGTCTTGTTGTATTAAGCTTAAAATCCGTTGTGCCTTCTAGGAGTTAATGCATCAGCAAGAACCTGATATCATTAATAGTATTAGTTATTTATTGTCAGGGGTGAAGTCACTTTCTCCAGAGATTAACAGTACCAATAAACAGCAATTGTGAGGAATTAGTCTCTGCTGTGTACTGTTGAGAAAGTTTATAAATTCTCGTTCATAGAGAATCAAGCGAAGCAAGCCAGCATAAAGTAATCATTGCTTGATTTTAGCAAGACAATTCATTGTCCCTGCTATCAGTATTATTGAACATTATCATTTAATATTGCATTTACCTTAAAAACACCGTTGACAACTGGCGACCTCGCCAGGATTTAACTCCTAGTACTATCATTAACGAAATAAAACTCACTCACTCAGCTAGTTAGTTATTAGTTATAATAGCTAAAGGTTATAGGCACAAGCTTACTGGTGTTTACCGTTAGTTTAGCAAGTGAATTTCTGCTTTATTATTTCATAGAGTACTTAACTCGATTTAGTACTTTTTTATTCTTGGTAACGCCATACAATTTTATTAGCTCCTGGGAAGTCGCCGTACCCATTGCCTTAATTATTGAGTCTTCGCAGTCATTTGCATTTTTGCTTTATTCTTTGCCAGTTAACTAGATAAGACTGGTCACCACTAGCTTGTGTCTGTATTCTTTACTTGTGTTTATTAGCATTCGTTTGTGAAGCAGCAGTCAGTACCCAGTTTTGGCTTGCTTAGTAAATTAGTGTCATGGCTACCACTGTATTTTTACAGGAAGCCAAAGACATGGGGCTTACCGATCCCCAGGAAATTAAAGAGTACATACTCTCACGACATAAACAGGAGCAGCAGCACGAGAATGATGCCCGTGAAGAGCGTAAGATTCAACGTGAATACAAGTGAGAATAGCGCAAACAACGTGAAAGAGAGAGTGCATATGAGCAAGAGCAGCGTGAAAAGGAGCGCGAATACAAGCGAGAACAGCGCGAACACGAGCAAAAACAATGCAAACTCAAGTTAGAACAAGAGCAACAACAACGCGAACACAAGCAAAAACAACGCGAACTCAAGCTAGTACAAGGCGAAAACAATGCGAATACGAGTGTGAACAATGAGACAGAGAATGAGAACACGAACGTGCCGAGCGAGAAGCACGCGAAAAACATGAATTTGAAATGTTGAAGCTCGAGCAAGATTCCTTGGCTTCAGACACGTCTGATGCAGTTGGTCCAAGCTCCACTAGCGCTCTTCCTACACATGTCCTGGCGACCCCACGCATCAAGCTTCCTTCATACAAGGAAGGCTAGTGAACTGAGCCGTACATAGCTCATTTTGAGGACATGGCAGACATGTATCAACTGGATGAGGCAGCTAAGCAGCTCCAATTTCTTAGTTTATTTGAGGGCCCTGCCCTCGATATTCTCCACAGAATTCGTGGAGACAATCTCACATATGAGATGATGAAAGCTGCACTCATTAAGGCATATGGTCTCACAGTAGACGACACCAAAGTTCAGTTCATGCGAGCTCGTCTCCAAGACAAGGAGACAGCTGTTAAGTTCCTCGACCATCTCACTGCTTACTTAGGTGAGTGGATGGAAAAAGATCAGACCCCTCACACGCTAGAGGGGATAATTGACCTCATGCTGCATACACAGCTAGAGAGGTCGTGGCCTGCTGAGCTCATAGCACAGCTTAAAATCTGCCAGGTGAAAGATGCCAGCCAAATGGTGGAAAAAGCTGATGCATTCTTCACTGCTTAAGGGTACCAAACTCGTAAGCAAAACACCTGGAACAGCAGAAAAGATACTGCCAAGACTGGGAAGCCGTCTAAGACTGAATCCCAGCACCAAGGCCATTCTCAGAGTAATGGCCAAGGTCCAAGCAAACCGCAGAAGGACCAGGGGCAAAACACTCAGAAACCTGAGTGGAAGAGGTACAACAGGTACCCTAACCAGCAGCAGTATCAGCCACGCAACCAACCGTTGGAATTGTCCTTTTCACCACCACCTCAAGTGAATAGGAGGTAGGAGGCAAATGCAGCCTTCATTCCTCAGCAGCAGCACGGTGGTCACGTCCCTACCAGTATGGGTATTTCCCCACAGTTCACTAGTCCCACAGCGACAGTGAACCCCACTCCACAGATGGCCAATGTTCCATCTCCACAGGCAGTGAGTACGACCCCTCAAGTATCTAATTCACAAGGCACCATGATTGCCGCATCATTTATTCAGC
The DNA here is from genome assembly GCF_032717465.1 of Coenobita brevimanus. Classification (NCBI taxonomy): domain Eukaryota; kingdom Metazoa; phylum Arthropoda; class Malacostraca; order Decapoda; family Coenobitidae; genus Coenobita; species Coenobita brevimanus. Next base: position 8,152,046 of record NC_137006.1, read on the forward strand.
AGCCTCATCAGTGGCTAGCTGCTTCCTCCACAGGCTCTCCCACAGGTGACAGTACCTTCCTTGTTCAGCCAGGGTTTGTGGGAGACATCCCTGTGAAGGTCCTGAGAGACAACGGTTCCTCAGGTTGCTCTGTCAAGCAGAGTCTAGTTCGGCCTGAGCAGTACACAGGTCGACAGATCCAAGCTAACCTTATAGATGGATCAGTGAGATTGTTCCCTGAGGCATGTATCCAGGTGGCATCTCCATTTTATACTGGTACGACACTCGCAGTTGTCATGCCAGAACCTTTATTTGACCTAATCATAGGCAATATTCCCGGTGCCAAGCATAGTTGCACCGAAGATGATGCTACTCAGACTTCGGCTACAGTAACATGAGCCATCACTGAGGCTCCAGACTGTGTCACCTCTGTGACCATTGAATCTCTGCAAGATCTGATGTGTAGCCAAATTGTTGTTCAAGAACAACATTCTGACCTGACACTTGCTGCCGTGCAAAAGAAACAAAAGGGTAGAGTGATAAAGCATTCACGGGGAGGTCGAGCCAAGTTCCTTCGCAAACAAGGACGGCTCTACCGTGAGTCACGAACACCCGAGGGCGAGGTTCGATTGCAGTTAGTCGTTCCTGCCAAGTACCGCGAGGCAGTGTTAGAATGGGGTCATTGTTCAGCCTCAGGAGGTCACATAGGCAAAAGGAAGACCCAGGGCTGTATCCGAGCTGACTTTTTCTGGCCAGGGATGGGACGAGACATAGATAGTTTTGTGCGTTCCTGCAATGTGTGTCCACGTACCACTAATCACGGACATGTCCTTCCTGTGCCGTTTGAAACCACACCTGTAATCTCTGAGTCAGTTGAGAGACAGGGTAGTGGTGAACTGGGTGCAGACCTGACGTCTCGCCCATTGGTCCCACAGGACACATTGTGTCCAAGACCTGTATACACGTGTTCCGTAGTTTAAGGGGGGAAAGTTTGGGAACCCGCAGAGGCGACCCGAGGCTGTGTCTGTGGACACACGAGCCCGAGTTTGCGTAAGGATTCTCAGCTGCCCCGATATTGTATATACATGTGTACTCTAGGCTAAAGGGGGCAAGTTTGAGGACCCGTGTGCAGTCCGAGGCTATGTCTGCGAACACACGAGCCCGAGTTTGCACAAGGATTCTTAGCTCCCCGATATTAATATAAGTACTGTAGGTTAAGGGGGAAGTTCGAGAGAGAACCCCGCAGAGGCGACCCGAGGCTGTGTCTGCGGACACACGAGCCTGAGTTTGCGTAAGGATTCTCAGCTCCCTGATACTAATATAAGTACTGTAGGTTAAGGGGGAAGTTCGAGAGAGAACCCTGCAGAGGCGACCCGAGGCTGTGTCTGCGGACACACGAGTCTGAGTTTGCATAAGGATTCTCAACTTGCCGACACTAATCGTAAGTGTAGAGTTAAGTTTAACCAGTAAATTACACGAGTCCTCGAGACCAACGGCGTCCAGGGACTACGTTTCCTGGTTAATAATGTACCTAATAAACTAATGGTGACCTTGAATGTACGAAGCTTAGGCTGTCACTCGTATTTTTCAGCTAGAGCGTACCTTTCGTAGCATGTACTGATTGCTAAGCAGAGAGAGTAATTGTAATGTAATAAGAATTTTTGTCTCATTGACACTTTTGATGCTCCACCTTAATTGATTTTGCAGGTACAGCGATGGATGTAGCAGTTTTGCTGTGCGGGCCAGTTGATCGTCTGCCGCACGCTGCTGCCTCTTCTCCTCTGCCTTCGTCGTCGCCATATTATTAATATTTACTGTATCATTTTACACGTAGGTACAGTTACACTACAACTGTCACACCTACACCGTGTATCACATACACCACGATACACAACAATTAGTTGTCAGTGTGAATGTAGCGAACTTTCGCTCAGTTTGACCTGCGTACAGGATATTCACCGTTGTCATGGAGTTTTTTCCCTCAAGCTTGCCTCTATTAACGTAAATACGAGGTTTTTACGCTCATTGGCGATAGTGATTTTCTCCTGTAGCAGGATAGCACACACACCACAGTGTGAATCTTGTGTGACTGAGTTAGGATGTGTACATATATATATATATCCACAAATTTTTTCCCATAAGGAAAAAATTTCATTTTGAAGGGGCGTAATGTCACAAATCAAACTCGCGACATTTTCCTTTTGTGAGAAACCACGAACTTTAGTGAAAACTCACTGTGTATCGTTCAGTTAACCATTTCTCTCTCCATTTCGATGGTATACTTTTCAAAACATTCGTCACTGTTTCAAAAGTGACCGTTCTAATGCACGTCATTAAGTGCTCTACTGAGCGATATTATTGTTTCTATATTGTTTGCCCCTGCTTGCCTCAACCGTTGGCCACGCCCTCTTCCGGCTGGCCTGGGCATCCTACCCCACACATCGAATTTGAATCAGTCCTTTATATGTCACGACGGAGTGTGGTTCTGTGTTCCAGTAGTGAGAGTGAGAGAGGTCTTCTAGCACCCAGACTCCACTAGATCTACAGTTTCCAGGCTCCCACTCTTCCTTGGTGATACGCTACATTGACCAGTATTTCTTTAGTTTTTTTCCTTAGTTTTAAAATAATTATTTTAGTTAGCTTTGTGAAAGAGTGAGTGAGTGCATTCCGTTTAATATTTGAATTCATTTTGCTCTATGTAACGTAAATTTATTTATTGTAATCAATATATTTAACAGTTCTTTTTCTTTGAGCTTAATGTAATGTAAATTCGCGTTTCATTTCTCCATAATTAAGCTTATTCTAATTATAGCTCCTAGCTTTCATAAACGCATTGCTATTCATAACTGGTACTTGGGCCAGTCTTGTTGTATTAAGCTTAAAATCCGTTGTGCCTTCTAGGAGTTAACGCATCAGCAAGAACCTGATATCATTAATAGTATTAGTTATTTATTGTCAGGGGTGAAGTCACTTTCTCCAGAGGCTAACAGTACCAATAAACAGCAATTGTGAGGAACTAGTCTCTGCTGTGTACTGTTGAGAAAGTTTATAAATTCTCGTTCTTAGAGAATCGAGCTAAGCAAGCCAGCATAAAGTAATCATTGCTTGATTTTAGCAAGACAATTCATTGTCCCTGCTCTCAGTATTATTGAACATTATCATTTAATATTGCATTTATCTTAAAAACCCCGTTGACACACAGCACACGGGCATGTCACGTGCAACACATCCACAAACGCTCTTGTCAATCCAAACACAATCCCCATCTCCTTCAGCACCTACCCTACTCACACAGCCACAGCCACCACAACTCAGCCCCTGCTCGCCGACACTAAATCTACAACACACACACACACACACACACACACACACACACACACACACACACACTTAGAGGTGTGTGTGTGTGTGTGTGTGTGTGTGTGTGTGTGTGTGTGTGTGTGTGTGTGTGTTTACCAATGCCGATTATGAAATCTTCATGAACTGATTGTCGTCAAATGATCACCCATAGCTTTAATAATCTCATCAGAACCTAGGAAGAGTTGTATAGAAAGTGTATCAATTCATTGATGGGGTAATGAATAGACTGGAACAAGACCATCAGTATTTTATGCGGGTGCACGAAGTTCTTCAGGAGTTAATCACCGTTCGTTAGGAAGTGACAAGCAGACTAACTTGCTTACAAATACAGTATGCTTCCTTACCAAAGAAAGAGGTTTCATTCCTTTCTATATATTGGTGACTTTTGAATTTTATATTTTTCTACAGTAAAGTAGTTTGTTGATCTTTGATGAGACCTCTCATAATCAAAGTTCCAGTAAGAGTTTGCAGTAACTCCTTCATTAAATATCGTAATGGAGAGTAATAATTTCCAATAAATCGTTTAATAAAAGACATCTCCCTAAAGCAGAGTAATGCTGCATAGAGGTAGTAAGAAATAATACAGCAGTGCCGGCAAGCAAAATAGATAGATATTGCCTGTCATGTAAATGTTAATACGCTGTAACACAAGTCAAAATTTTTTTCCTCCTTGATGATCTTGGCCTTTGACAGGTAGTTTTCCAGACCCAATCCCTTCATCCTTGGCTTGCCCTGAAACCTTTCACCACTCATGACCTAAACGGATATAAACTTTTTAAGCTGATCTTACCATGTAACCTTGGCCTTAGAGGTAGTTCCCCCAGACAACAGGTCACCCCTTGGTTGATCCTCAGCTGTTCCAGCTAGATTGTTTAAAATAAAACCAAAACCATCTTAGTTATGTTCACCGATATTCAGGTTGAACTTTGACGTTATTTTGACACTGAAACTTGTCCTACCTTCAACTCTGCCACCAATTTTAATCTAAATCGGTATTTCGCGGTTTAAGTTGACCGTGCCACTTGACTTTGACCTTTTCTCAAGTCTTGTAAAAAAGCAATAGGTGAGTCCCTTGTCTAATCCTCAACCCTTTAACCAAGTGTGATTAAAATCGGTTCAAACCTGTTAGGGAACAGTTCTAATACAGCCCGGTCCCTTCATCGTATATATATATATATATATATATATATATATATATATATATATATATATATATATATATATATATATAATTTACTAACATAAGCAGTCAGTAAGAGCGAAATATACTGAGAAGCTTGCCAAACTAAAAATAAAAAAAAAGGACGATTTCCTCCCAAAGACTATACTGTATATATATATTTTTTATCGCAGCTTAAAAGAGGTGGGAGAAGATGTCCACTTTGTAAACATAGAAGTGGTGGAGGTAGGAGGGGAAGGAAGCGTAAAATTGGGACGGGAGTCCAGCGTTTTGGGACTAGATTAAGCGATTTTTCGTCTTTATCTAGTGGTGCTCTTATAGGACTATAGTAATGATATAGAAATTGTCAGTATTTTGAAGATATTCTAATCCGTCCTTCTGTATTGTATTTCCCAAACACAGTACTTCGATCCTTCAAACTTTCTACAGCACTTCTTCGTAATTAGCATAATCTTCTAGCAATAATCAAACACTAGACCTCAGCGTTGAAGACGGAGAGATGGCAGTTAAAGGCCAGGATACACAGGGCAGAGTATGAGTACAGTTCCTGCTTTACACTCAGGTTTGGTTTCATCGTTGCTTTTCACACCCCTGTAGATAAGCGTCGGTGTCATATTCTTAGAATGAATTGAAGCTACAGAGAGCAGGCTCTCACTTAGGTAGTTCAGAGCTAAATTACGTAAATATTATCAAATATAATAGTTCATTGCTTCCCCAATGCTGCTTCAGAACCCAGCGTATTTGGCTCCATAACCACGTAGTTGACCAACCTTAACCTCACACTTACCACTGAACTTACCACTTTGGGTGATTTTAACGTCCATAATGTAGAGTGGTTATTGCATTCTGCCAGGACTGACGATACTGGTCTAGAATGTGAGTTGTTTGCAGAATCGTTTTAACTCACGAAATTAGTAAAACAACCAACCAGAATACTAGATAATCCTGACCATGGCATCTACTGTATCTCCTGGACCTATCCCTGATAAATAACCCAGACCAGTACAGGAGAAGGGTAATGTCGCCACCTGGAGCCTCTGACCACAATCTCAACAAAGCCTCATTAGTCAGTTTCCCTAAACCTCCCCTGTCTGAACCGGTTAGGGTGACCAGATGGCAGTTTGATAGGGCAGACTGGGATGAATTTAGAAATTACCTTGTTTATATTCCTTGACAGTCTCTTATCCACTGACATCAGTTCTTCCCAGTCCCACATGATTGACTTCATACAAGCTGATATGGAATTGTTCATACTCAGACAACAATTTACTAAAAGACTGGACAACCCCAAAATAGTTTGACAGCAACTGTGCCTGAGCAACGACCCAAAAGGCCTTAGCATAAAACTTTTATTTAAAAACGAAAACATCTCATTTCCTTTATCTGTTTGAAATTACGAGAAACCATTCAAAAGCTGTAATAAATCTCGCAAGAACCTCTCTTCACAACCAAGCATCCAAACTGTTAAATAATTATTATGAAAATGAGATATTCTGGTCAACTCTCAATTGTTTCAATAACAACTTTAACAGGTCATCACCCATTCCCCCACTAAAATCTTCGGGTGGCCCACCTGGAAAAGCGAACATCCTTGCTAGTACTTTTGCTTTTGCCACAATTTCTATCTTAGAGGAAGTTGGTCAAAACGTCCCTGTATTAGAACTCGACCCTTCTGAAATTGTTCCACTTAAGAAACAGTATAAATACGTAATATCGATCCTAGACAGTTTACCAACCAACAAAGCTCCAGGTCCAGATGGAATGCTTCCAATCGTTTTGAGAATGTGTTCCCCTCAACTTGATCCTGTTCTAGTTAAATTATTCAGACTATACATCCGTACTTTTTCATTCCCTGATTCTTGTAAAAAATATATATATATATATATATATATATATATATATATATATATATATATATAATATATATATATATATATATATATATATATATATATATATATATATATATATATATATATATATATATATATATATATATATATACCCAATCCCGAAGAAAGGAAGTTCCTCAGTCCCCTCTGATTACAGACCAATGGCTATCACATCTTCTCTTGGTAAAGTATTTGAATTTGTTATTAATAAGCATATTGTTAAACATCTTGAATACAACAACTTATTTAGTGACACACAGTATGGTTCTCGCCAAGAAAGATCCCTGTTGATATACTCAATCTCTTGGCTCATATCATCCATCAGTTAATTGACCGAGATGAAGAAACCCATGTAGTAGTCGTTGGTAATTCTAAAGCTTATAACGGATTGTGGCACCGTTCCCAGTTATCCAAACTCTCATGCTATGGTCATCATCTTTTTGTTCCATTGATTTCTTCATATTTCAACAACAGAAAGATAAGAGTAAAAGCAGATGATGTATATTCCAAATTCCACTCGATTAATGCGGGCATGCCACAAGGATCAGTCCGGGTTCCAACCCTGTTCTTAATTCATATTAATGATCTCTTATCTGTCACCCATAATCCCTTTCACTCATATGTAAATGACATCAGTCCGGGTTCCAACCTTGTTCTTAATTCATATTAATGATCTCTTATCTGTCACCCATAATCCCTTTCACTCATATGTAAATGACAACACTTCACCGTTCCTTCACATTTAAACACCCATTCACAAAGCTTAATATATCTAACTTGCACCTCGGGCCGGCAATCTCCATGAATCAAGACTTATCTAACATTGCTGAATGGGGACAAAGTTGCATTGTCACATTTATTGTTAGGAAAACCAAATATATACAGTTTACTAATAGACGCATATTGCATGAATCCTACATTAGCTTCAGTGCTACTCATAATCCTATCCCTAAAAGTACTGAAATTCTTGGTGTTTCACATAATAGTACCCTCAGTTGAACCTCTCATGTTAGATCACTTGCTAAAACCTCAAAGAAAGCTGGCTTATTGTATACAATCCGCAACTACGTCACAGACGATCAATTGGTTATAATTTGCAGTAGTCATGTGCGCCCTCAACTGGAATATTGTTCACCCTTGTGGAGTGGATGTGAAGAGGCCGCGCTATAAAAAAAAATGGACAAAATTCAGAACAAGGTTGTAAGAATTATGAACAACCCTGCAATTGCAAATGAACTACCTTCTCTACAAGTAAGAAGGAATGTTGCCTCGCTTGCAATATATGTTGCCTCGCTTGCAATATATTACAGATACTTTTACAGCAAATGCTCAGACAAAGTTGCATCCATTGTACCACCTCTCCACGCCTTCCCTCATATAACACGGGCATCTGGTAGTGCTCATGACTGGGCTACCACTCTGCCATAGTGCAGAACTACTGCCTACCAAAATTCTTTCATTCCCCGAACTGCATCTATTTGGAAATCGCCTCCCCAGAATAGTTTTCTCCCAAACCTCAACCTACGGCACTCCAAATCCAAATGTCATCTATTTTTTATCTGATCGGAAGACACCCGTAATCTGGTGTATGAATTATTTGTTTATTTAATTTGTTCTTCCTTCCTCTATTCATCTGTAAAAAAAAAAAAAAAAAAAAAAAAAAACGAAAGAAAATCTCTATTCTAAACGATTAAAGACGATTTCAAGTACCACATTATATTATGGCTAAGGCTTTGGATTTTCTTCTGGCTAACATCACACGATGTTATTTGGCCGAGAGAAAGACCGGCTCTTTAACGCTTGATGAAATTCGGAATAAAACCACAGATCACACACTCATATGACGATCACTCTCCCACTCAGTTGTAAATCTCACTCAGTATCCACCTACACACAATATACACTATCATTAACATCAGTCTTTCTCTCTCTGATATTAATTTCACTCAGGATGTAATTTTAACTCTGTTCCCTACCCGTCTTTCAGTTCCTCACATCTTCTGCTTCATCGGTCTTACCTAACCAGTCCCATCCCGTGCTAGTATACCCTAACCCATCACAACCAACGTAACCTAGCCTAATTTAACTTGAGCAAACTTATTGTAACCTCATATGTTCTAATACAATATGCCATACTGTGAAAAGGCGAAACATAACTACCGACAAGTTTCGTTTATCGTTCTGCCTCATTGATCTGATGAACTCCTCATTTAAAAGGAGTTTCAAATTTCGTTAAAAATCAATTATCTCCTCTTCACTACGATGACTCCTTCATATTAATTAGTTTTAGTACATTTTTTCCCTCGGGAAGACTTCTCATAGCAAGAATTTTTTTCAGAGATAAGACAATCGTCTGTAGGAAGAAAAAACTAAAACCGCATCCAAGTTGTAAAGACAGCATAAACACAATCCTCTACTTATATATGATTTTTCCCTTCTGCCCTCATCACCCCATCAACATTATATCCCAACAGTAGGACGAAACAATACTGAAGCAGTTATCTTTTTTCGCATATCTAAATGAATCTCTATCATGTCTACGGTACTTTACTCTATTTCCCACTCTATTTCTCATTTTGACAGATTTCCATATTATATTAAGAATTAAGGCACTGTGGCGTATGCAGCACTTCACAGTGAGTATGTGGGCCTTCTTCTCGTGGTGTTAGGGTTCTTCTTGGGACTTATTATTTTCTCACAATCTAACTCTACTATGGCGTCATCTCGGCTGATTTAAATTGTCTGACTCTAGTTGGAAAAAAAAAAAATAGTTGTCCAGACCATGAAGGAGCTAATGGATACAGTATTACCTGTTCAAACGATTATATATTTTGTTCTTTATTGTTTAAGCTGTTCATATAGTGATACCATTGTACAACATCTTCTTTTTACCTCAGATGATATTATTCGGATCTAATGAGGCTTTTCAGACTGAATGGGTTAGATACAGCTTCCATTAACCCCTGTGGCTTCTTGGGCTGCCCAAAGTCTAGTAATTCCTATGGTAGTAGGAAGAATTGTAAAAGGACTGAATTCTTTAATTATTATTTTTTTTTAATGCAAGGAGGAAGGAACCAAAGGCCAGGAGCCTGTAAATGGTTCCCTTCAAGAAAAAAACAAAACAAAAACAAGAGAGACAATTTCAAGACCTGTTGATTTCGAGATGCCTGGACACACTATGTTTGAAAGACTGGAGATCATAGGCAGTAGGAAAAAACACAGAGGGATACAGTTCCAGAGTTGACCCGTTGCTTACATGAAAGACTGGAAGTAACAGTTAACTCCTGCATTAGAGAGTTGAACAGAAAAGGGATGAGTTTGTTGCTAGAAGGGTGCTACGCGCCCGCTGTAGTAGAGGAGGGATGCTAAAAGACAGTTCAGACAAGCAATGACCACTGAAGTAGCGATAGAAAGATATAAATATGCAACAGTGCAGCGAAGAGACAGGGGTTGAAGGATCCAGTAAGAGGAGGAGAGTTAATGAGACGAAAAGCCTTTAACCCCACCTTGTTGAGAAGAGCTGTATGTGGAGATCCTCTGCACACATGAGAGTTGTACTCTACACAGGGGCCAATAAAACCCCTGTATAAAGTCAACAGCTGTGTAGGGGTAAAGAAGGCTTGGAGTCGGCTCAGCACACCTAATCTCTTGGGAGCAGATTTGACGAGAGAGGTAATACTTTCTTTCCATCATAAATCCCTAGAGAATGAAACCCCAAGTAGCCTATGTTTAAAGATGATGCAGGATAAAGTTGGATATTGTAAAAAATTAGAGGGTACTCCTGGGGAAGCTTTTGTGGGGTTGATAGATGTAAAACTGAGTTTTTGATGCATTAAAAACAACAAGGTTACCTTTTTCCCAAACAGAGATATGAGCCAAGTCAGACATTAGGTGTGCCATACCCTCATCCCTTGTTTGGTGAAGTAACTGCTGAGATGGACACTGTGGGAAGCGAATGGAAAGGTGAAGTGTGGAGTCATCAGTTTACGAGTGGATAGGGTTAGATGTACAGCTTAGAAGGTCACTGATGAACAAGTGAAAGAGAGTTGGTGATAGGACAGAGCCCTGAGGAACGTCACTACTGATAGCTCTCTGAGAAGAATGGTGGCCGTTTACAGTAGCAGCTATAGAACCACAAGAAAGGGAGCTAGATATGAAGGCACAGATAGAAGGATTGAAACCGTAAGTTGGTAGTTTGGAAAGTAAAGATTCATACCTGACTCACCAAGAGCCTTTAACATGTCAAATGGAATGGTAAAACTTTCCCGAAGGTCCCGAAAGAAGGATGACAAGGAGTCTGAAAGATAAGTGAGAAGATCGCCAGTTGAGCATCCCTGCCACATTGATCTGATGAACTCTTCATTTAAAAGGAGTTTCAAATTTCGTTACAAACCAATTATCTGCTCTTCACTACGACGACGCCTTCAAATTAGTTCTTTCTACTACATCATATTTTCTTTTCGACGACCTCTCATAGCAAGATTTTTTTTTTTTTTTTCAGAAATATGAAAATGGTCTGTAGGAAGAAACTGATAAAGCATAATACTTGTAAGGAAGGCAAAATCACAATCCTCTACTAAAACAATTTTTGGTTCCCTTCTGCCATCACCACCCCATCAACATTATACCCTAACCGTAGGATGAAACAATAGTGAAGCAGATAACTTTTCTCGCATATGTAAATGAATCTTTATCATGTCTACGGTACTTTCTTCCAACAGATCACAATCGTACGGTATTGGTCAACATGCATTTTGTCACCGATAGTACCTCGTGCACTCTCTCTCTCTCTCTCTCTCTCTCTCTCTCTCTCTCATCCTGCTACCAGGGGCGGAAAATTCTGAGAGAGAGAGAGAGAGAGAGAGAGAGAGAGAGAGAGAGAGAGAGAGAGAGAGAGAGAGAGAGAGAGAGTTATGGCAGCAATCTGGTCTGGCAGTGACACATCCGTGAAATCTCATAAACAACGTCGAGAATATGAGTCTGCCGTGCTTAATATTACCATACTCTCTCTCTCTCTCTACTTGTGTGTGTGTGTGTGTGTGTGTGTGTGTGTGTGTGTGTGTGTGTGTGTGTGTGTGTCAAAAGGTCTCCAAGTATGGGATCAAAATTGCTGAGTGAGTCAATATTGCTGTGTGAGAATGGTTTTTACGAAAGCACTCCATAAACTTTATATTGTCTGTTTTACGACCCGACAAGGGTGGATGGCAGACTGAACTTTGAGAACAGTGTGGGAATGATTTTGGTGCTGTGGCCCCAGGATAATCGGAAAGTATGGTCAGTAGACTGCCGATTGACTGTCCCATTTCATGCAGCTCACTATCCTGCTTTTGGTGTAAGCAGAAGGATGAGGTACGTTATAACCAGGCAGTACAACCACCCTGTTATGTCACTCAGGTCGCATAACGACGTCCCTCTCCATCACCAGCAATGTAGGAAGAGTGGACGGCTATTTGTATTGAACTTAATAGTGCACGTCAAAATGTATCGGTTCACCCTCAGCCCAAGTCACCGAAGGCAACAGATTGAATAATACCTAACTTCTTGGGTCACTAATTGCTTTATCAGCGAAGAATGGATCCATAAACGCCAGCAATATAAAGAAAACAGTCAGTTTGAACTTGAGGTTGAAATCCTGCAGCCCGACTATTGGTAGCAGAGAGGTTACCTCGATTCGTCTTAGACTGCTATCAGCAATAAAAAAGTACAGACCATAGTATTAAAAGTGGGTCCACCTTGACGTGGAAAATACATCGTTCTTTACATTGATTGCTGAAGCATATCAGATTTGACTCTTTTGTATACCAGCTGAATGTTCGTTGTACTGTGAGATACAGGCTTATACCATATAAAAATTGCAATATATACATATATGGTCTTCAATAAATATTAAGTCGTCCATACCTCTTGATCCCTCTCAAAAGATCCCCTTTTGTTCTGCTGTATAAACAAGGAAAATAGAGAGACAGACTGAGCCCAGTTTTTCTAACACGTCACGAGCTTATTAAGATGAAAAGTCGGATTTGTTGTTATTAGGAGAGATCAGAGTGTGTGAGACCTATGGCTGAGCTCCAGTTAGGCTTCTGACAGTTGGCCCGAACGAATGTCTGTATGTATGTATGTTTGTGTATGTATGTGTGTGTGTGTGTGTGTGTGTGTGTGTGTGTGTGTGTGTGTGTGTGTGTGTGTGAGAGAGAGAGAGAGAGAGAGAGAGGGGGGGAAGGGGGGAAGTGAGCATTGTGGAGCAAAATGAGAATACTGGTAATGTGATAGTTGTTTAGGGTGAGAGAGTATGAAAGTGGAATTGAAGAGAGAGAGAGAGAGAGAGAGAGAGAGTGAGAGAGAGAGACTCTTGTAATTAAAATGAAAGGATGTACAAGCAAGAAGAAGTCATGGAATACAAAAAGAATGAGAGAGAGAGAGGGAGATTCCAATTTAGAGTTATTACCCTTCCCTTCCTATTTCTCACTCAGACAGGCAATTCCATATTATATTAAGAATTAAGGCACTGTTCCGTATGTATTTTTTTTTTTTTTTTCGAGGTTCGTAGCATTATTAACTACAGACACCACAAGGCGCCGCTGGACACAATGGTGGTATTACAGTTTAATGCTGTACATGGCAGGTACAGATTATAATTTACAAATATGTCATTGCACATGTGTTCAGTGCATGTGAGTGTGAGTATATGGGCCTTCTCATGGTGTTAGGGTGCTTCCTAGGACATTTTTTCTTAAACTCTAACTCATCTATGACTCATGTCGGCTGATTTAAATCGTCTGATTTAATTGAAAAAAAAAAATAGTTGTCCAGTCCATGAGTGCGTTAATGGATACAACTTTACCTTGTACAAACGATTATATATTTTGTATTTCAACACTGAGACGGAGAAATTGTTTTACCTGTTCATATAGTGGTACCATTGTATTGTATCTTCTTTTTACCTCAAGTAATATTATTCGCATGTAGTGATACTTTTCAGACTGAATGGGTTAGATTCCCCTTCCATTAGCCCCGTAGCTTCTTGGGCTGGCCAAAGTCTAGTAAAATCCTACGGTAGTAGAAAGAATAAATATAAAAGTGTATCATCGAACCTAATGTGTCAACGGTCTCTATGTAAGAGGCTTCCATTAACCCTTCAGAAGGAAGCTGCAGTAAATTAAACATCTGAGACCCTGTTCTACCTCAGAGAGAGAGAGAGAGAGAGAGAGAGAGAGAGAATGTGTAAATCCTTCTGCTTAATGTGTGTACATGTATGTATGCATGTATGTGTAGATTATGTATATGTGGGCTCTGTAAAAGAATGCCTGCCTAGGTGTGAGCTACTTATGTTCGTATGAATGTACGAGTATGTGTAATCTATCTATGGATATACATTATGTGTAGGTGTTTGTATATCTGCGTTTACATGTATGTATGAATGTATGTGTTTATATACGGAACTGACCACAGGAAAAATGAAAAGTGAGACAGTAAGTACTCCCATGTATTACTTCTTCAGACAAAAGATTCTTCATCTATATATATATATATATATATATATATATATATATATATATATATATATATATATATATATATATATATATATATATATATATATATCCCTTGTGGCGGTGGGGACAATCTGGCCGCACTCTGGGTTGGTGCTACCACTCTGCAGCAGGGTTGAGTTAGGAAGAATTCTGCCACCGTATTCCCTGTGTGTCGCGAAAAGCGACTAAAAGGGACAGGGTGAAAGGACTAGGGACCCCCTCCTCTGTATTTTTAGTTCCTACACTGAGTCAGGGCATAGGAAGGGAAGGGGGACTGAGTTATCCTCGAACACTGAAGATTGGGTCTGTGAATGTGCGTGGATATAGTACGACTGAGGCTAAAAGGGAGGAGATTAGGAGAATGTTTGTGAGATGAAAATTGGATGTGTTAGCTTTGAGTGAAACGAAGATAAAATGAAATGGTGAATCTACGTTTGGAAGTGTGAATGAAAGGATGTCAGGTGTTGATATAAAAAGAGCTAAAAAAAGAAGTGGCCTTTTTAGTGAGCCTGTAAGTGCAGCAGTTTGTGACTGAATGGAAGGAGTTGTCATCGAGATTGATGTGGGTGAAAGCGAAATTTGGACGAGAGTTGTGGGTATTTGTAAGTGCAATAGGCCTGGTTATGAATGCTTATGATGAAGAGTGAGAGAGAGAAAGTCTTTCTGGAATGAGGTTGATGGATGTCTGCAGAGTTCTGCAGCATATATAAATGTGGTAATGGTGGGAGATCTGAATGCTGGAGTGGGAAATATGGAAGTTGAAGGTGTCGTTGGTATACATGGTGTGCCTGGAAGAAATGATAATGGGGATATAATGTTAGGGACGTCTGTGAACCGAGAGATGGTGATTGGGAATACCCAATGTATATATACATGGGTGAGGCAGGAGGGTGGAAGAGTTGTTGATAGAGCGCTGATGGACTGTGGTTGTATCCAGGAAATTAAGAAGATTGTTGTATGTGAGAATTTTGAGAGGGGAGGGTGGAGGTATGTCTGACCACTACCAGGTGGATGGAAAATTGAAAGTAAGTATGAGGTGGGTGACAGCTAGGAGAGCTGGGTGAGGCAGGGAAGTTTTGAAAGTGAGTTGGACAAAAGAGAGAAAATGATAGGGTATCAGAAGCTGAAAGATGAGTGGAATTCAGTGAAACATCAGAAAACCTGCAGTGTGGAGGAGGAATGGCAGTTGTTTAAGAGTGCTGTGTTGGGGTATGCGGAAGAGGTGCGTGGTGTGAGACGAAAGGGAAGTAAATGCTGGTGCGAAGAGTAAATATGGCTATAGCTGAGAAGAGACGTGCATATGAAGTGTGGCTGCAGAGGAAGGATGAGGTGTCTTATGAGAGGTATAAGGAAAAGAGGAATAGGGCGAGATGGGCTGTGCTTGATGCTAAAGTAGCTGCAGGTGAGAGGTGGGATAGGCGGTTGACAGAATTTTCAACAGAATAGGAAAATGTTTTGGAACGAGGTGAAGAGGGTGCGAAAAAGGAGAGTTTAAGAAGGAAGAGAGAGTAAAAGCAGAGGATGGAAGGATGTAAATTGAAATGGATGGAGTAAGGAAGAGATGGGCAGAGTATTTTGAAGGACTGTTAAATGTAGAAGAGGAAAAGGAGGCTGAGACTGTGACAGATGGAATGGCGCAAGGAATAAATGCCTTGGGAGGGTGAATGATTCTTTGATCACGATGGGGGAAATACAGGAGGAAATAAAGGAGATGAAAACAGGGAAAGCTGCAGGTATGGATGGGTGTGCTGTGGAATCCTTGAAAGGTGGTGGAGCCACTAGTGCTGAGTGGTTAGTAAGATTGCTGAATACTTGTTTTGTGAGCTGTATGGTGCCAATTGACTGGGCAAGCGCATGTGCGGTTCTGTTATATGAAGGTAAGGGTGATAAATATGACAGTATAAGTTTTAGAGGTATAAGTCTGTTAAGTGATGTAGGTACGGTGTATTGTAGAGTGCTGATTAAGAGAGTTAGTGAGGATACAGAGGGAATGATTGGTGATGAGCAGTTTGGCTTTAGGAGAGAGAGATGGAATGCGTGGATCAGGTATTTGCTGTGAGACAGGTGTGTGAAAAGTATTTGGCGAAAAGTATGGAATTGTGTTTTGGGCGTTCGTGGATTTAGAGAAAGTATATGATAGAACTCATGGGGAGGCTTTGTGGACTGTTATGAGATTGTATGGACTAGATGGTAGGTTGTTGAAGCGAGTGAAAAGTAGAGCGTGTGTAGGAGTGTGAAATACTGTGAGTGATTGGTTTCCTGTGAGCTTGGGGCTGCGGCAGGAATGTGTGATGTCGTCTTGGTTGTTTAATATTTATATGGTTGGTGCTGTGAGGTGAATGCAAGAGTGTTAGGTAGAGGTAGAGGTCGATGGAAGAGAGTGGAATCTGTGTCAGCTGCTGTTTGCAGATGATACTGCACTGGTGGATGATTCTGAGAATGATTGAGACAGCTGGTAGAGAAGTTTGGAAGGGTGTGTGAAAGGAGGAAATTGAGGGTGAATGAGAGTAAAAGTAAAGTGATGATGTGTACAAGGTCGGTAGATGGCAGGAGGATGAACATGGTTTTGAATGGTGAGTTGCTTGAGGAGCTAGAGTGTTTTAAGTATTTAAGGTTTCATGTTGCTGTGGATGGAAGAATAGATGTAGAGGTGAAGTTTAGAATGAATGTAGTAGGAAAGGTGCTGGGAGGAATGAAAAAAAGTGTTTAGATGTCGTTAGCTTAGAAAAGATGTAAAGAGAAGGCTGTATGAGGGTGTTGTGGTACCGACTGCATTATATGGGGCTGAAACATGGAATATGGGAGTAGCAGAGAGGAAGAGATTGAATGTAATGAAGATGAGGTGTCTGAGGAGTATGTGTGGAGCGACGTTTATGGATTGAGTGAGAAATGATATGTGTGAAGGAGAACTGGAGTGATGCAAGAGATGGCTGAGCAAGTTGAACAGAGAGTGTGGCGATGGTTTGGGGATATGGAGAGAATGGATGAAGAGCAATTGGTAAAAAAGATAACTGCATCTGATGTGAGAGGTGTAAGGCTGAGGGGAAGACCGCAAATAGGATGGATGGACAGTGTGAAGCGAGGATTCGTTGCTAGAGGGAAGTCTGTAGAGCAAGGAAGAGTGGTTGCACGTGACTGGGATGACTGGAGAGAAATTGTGAATGCATAAATGGTGACGCGGCCCCAACGGGATGTTCTCCCAGATCTGGTCCGATCAGCTAATGGGGTCAGGTGTGGGTAAGGGGATGGATCCATTATGGTGTGGTAGGCATAACCAGCTCTGCTGTCGGGTCCTCCTGCTGATGTCGCTGAACTGCATTCCACAGTTGACTTTCGTGAGGTGTGGTACGGTAAGGAGCGGTCCCTTCCTCCTTTAGAGGCTAAGATACAAGTAAATATTTGTGAGTGGATGAGTATTTTGGTGAGTGTGTCGTCCTGTCTTGGCTACCCCCTGTTAATGGGGAAACACTACAGGTCTAGTGTATATATACAGTATATATATATATATATATATATATATATATATATATATATATATATATATATATATACCGGGTGTAACGTGACATGACAAAAACTTACACCTTTGATCTATCATGGAATTTTGAGAATACTTTGTTCTATAACATATACTTTCTGCGACCCCAGTTCAGCACCCAGCATTCGGCTGTTTAAAAGTTTCGTGGCTGGCATGTGCCATTGGGTGTGAACTTTGCAGGGCGACGGGAGACTAGTATTATTAGCTTATACTGTACTGTACATAAAAATTCCATCTGCTATCAGTACACGCAAGTTTTAAGAAGAAACTTTACGTAGTCTATTAATTCTTTAACATCGTCATGCATTCCTGCAAGTCTTTTGCACAAATTGACTGTAAACTGAGGATTAAATTAAAATTTTATGGTTTGTGAGAGAGTAGGGAGGGAGGAGAGGGGCTGGTGTGTTGTTGCCAGTTATGTAATGTTTAGTTTGTAGGATAGTGCTACCAGCATTATCATAAGACCCACAGCTCATTCAATGGAAAACACAATTGTAATGAGTGACTAGCATCCTTTTAAGTCAGGAGTAATATTATTATTAATTACAATGTTTCTGCTGCAAGTAAACGTGGCACCATTTCTTTCATATGATGTTGACGTGAGGACAGTGGCACAGGATTGCCACTGTAACGACTATGCAGCTAGACCTATTTTTTGCTTCTACCTAGCTGCACTATTTAACATCTGGCAACATGATATCTAGCTACATTCTGGATATTTTTGCCATTTTTAGGTGATATTCTAGAGATTTAATCATATTTTCTAGCGATGTTTTGCAGTGTTTACTATCTAGCGACATTCTAGCAAGTTTTCAGGACTAAACTAGCATGATTGATTATAAGGACTTGGCAGCCCTGCGTCCACTGTCATTTGAACGGGAAAATTTGCAGACGAGGCACACACTTCAAATACTGTTCTCCGCGTTCAGCTCTTCACTGGGTTTAGCTTCACTTGTTTATGAAACAGCATGTCACGTACGTATATCAATGAAGAATATGCAGATATCGTCTATTTTTACGGATTCTACGATGCTAATGCCAGTGCTGCAGAGAGGAATACAGGTGTAGGCACCAACCGCGCCACATTTACTTGCAGCGGAAAAATTGTTATATATAATATTCTTCCTGACTTAAAGTGAGGCTAATCTCCCTTTACAATAACGTTTTTCCATTGAATGAACTGTGGGTGTTATGATAATGCTGGTAGCAATATCCTACAAACTAAACATTACATAACTGGCAACAGCACACCAGCCTTTCCTCCCTCTCTCCCTACTCCCTTCCAAGCCATAAGATTTGAATTTAATCCTTAATTTACAGTCAATTTGTGCAAAAGAATTGCAGGAAAGCATGACGATGTTAAAGAATCAATAGACTATGTCAAGTTTCTTCTTAAAACTCACGTGTACTGATAGGAGATGGAATTTTTATGTACAGTACAGTATAAGCTAATAATACTAGTCTCCCGTCGCCCTGAGAACCTCACACCCACTAGCACATGCCAGCCACGAAACTTTTAAACAGCCGAATGCTGGGTGCTGAACTGGGGTCACAGAGAGTATATGTTATAGAACAAAGTATACTCAAAATTGCATGATTGATCATTGGTGTATGTTTTTGTCATTCGTTGCATTACACCCTGTATATATATATATATATATATATATATATATATATATATATATGCCAACGGCCATACCACGTTGAGTACACCGCTTCCCGTCCAATCAGTGAAGTTAAGCAACGTTGGTTCTGGTTAGTACTTGGATGGGTGACCGCCTGGGAACACCAGATGCTGTTGGCATAACGTTCTCCCTATGTGTCAAGTGGGGTTGGTGGAGGATTAGTGCCCCTCCCTGTAAAACAATTAATTCAAAACCCTTGGCCACCCCGTTTGGGATACATGGCGTCTGGCAATGAATGAAATAAATATATATGTGTGTGTGTGTGTGTATATATATATACAGTAAAGATAGATACATAGACAGGTAGATTGATAGATATAGATATTGTAATGCTAGGTGTTTTCGGTTCGGCTTCCTGTCCCGTAAAATCCTAGCGTATAGCGGGGCTCTCTTTCTAGACCGGGGCTTAGACAAATAAGAGAGAGGTAGGACACAAAAACTTCAGGCAACAACCTTATACGAGTATTACTCAATTGGACAGGGGAACGAGTAGATGTTACTGACACAAATACACTGGGCAATTTCAAGCTCTTATGTCTAGATATGGTTATCAGTATCACGCAGGATACTGCTTGGGTCACAGTGAATAGCACTTGAGGCAGAGTGTTCTTAATTAGGGGAAGTCCGGGTTTTCTATACTCGTGAAGTTACCAAGGTTATTTCCTACTGGTGAGTGTTGCTTTGGCATTGGGGTCTGATTATGGTCTTAGTATCAGGAGATATTTTCTGATGGTAGCATATATACCTCGTTAGACTCGACTCTCAATGGGTGGCCATATTTGTGTCTATACTGTCGCTGTCACTCACTCCACCATATTGGTATTATCACTGACTTCTTTATATCCCTTGGTCACATACACTGTTCACCGTAGTTGTTATTCACTCCACCACTTTGGTATTATTTCTGACTTCCATTAGAGGGTTAGTTCACTGGTCTGCCTTTACATCACTTGATCACAAACACTGCACTATTACTGTCACTCCTGTCGGGTCTGGGCGTCGTGGCGGTCAGGTGCAAGTGCAGAGGGGCATCACAGCTCCGCTACTGATGGGACTGGGCTCCACCGGGGGTCTCTGTATCCAGAGGCCACGGGATCACGCGCAGGGGCATCTGTTCTTGTACAGGGCTGTAGGTGGCGAAGGGTCCCGTGCTCTCAGGGTTGGGGACAGGAGTGCGGCCCCCAGGGCTGGGGCCAAACAGTTGTCTGAACCTGTCGTTCAGGAGGACGAAGATCTCCGATGTTGAGGTGTGGGGAATATCTGCCCAGGAGTCCTGGGGGCAGTCTGGGGTTTCCGAGGGCTGCAGTCCCCAGGGTTTGACGGCACCGACAGGAAGGGGCTGTGGCACTGGTCTGTGTTGGGGTCAGTCAGGTGGGTCTCCTCCGGATGCGGTTGTAGGGAGCAGAGGCTGGGGGAGACTAAGAGGCCACTCCAATAGTCCTCTAGGCCCGAGACTTCCTCTGGGTCGTGGGTCAGGGAACTGGCGTCAGCTTCAGACGGAGGAGTGGCTACAGGCCGTCTCATACCGTAGGGCCCAGCTACCGGCTGTGGCTTCCTGGGGGCACGGCTACAGGCCGTCTCATACCGTAGGGCCCGGCTACCGGCTGTGGCTTCCTGGGGGCACAGCTACAGGCCGTCGCCAAGGCCCGGCTACTGGCCGTGGCCTGGGGGAGTGGGCAGCTGCTAGCAGACCCACGGGCACCTTTGGAGCGGCTACAGGCCATCTCCTGACAAAGGCGGGAGTGGCTACAGGCCGTCTCCTTCAGGAGGGTTGAGCAGCTACAGGCCGTCTCGGAGAAGGCACCTTCAGAGCAGCTACAGGCAGTCTCCTGACGAAGGCGGGAGTGGCTACAGGCCATCTCCTTCAGGAGGGGTGAGCGGCTACAGGCCGTCTCAGGGGGGACACCTTCAGAGCGGATACAGGCCATCTCCTGATAAAGGCGGGAGTAGCTACAGGCCATCTCCTTATTACCCTCAGAGCGGCTACAGGCCGTCTCCTTCAAGAGGGGCGAGTGACTACAGGCCGTCTCAGGGAAGGACACCTTCGGAGCAGCTAGAGGCTGTCTCCTGACGAAGGCAGAAGCAGCTACAGTCCGTCTCCTTATTACCCTCAGAGTGGCTACAGGCCATCTCCTTAGCGAGGGGCGAGCGGCTACAGGCCTTTCCAAGGAAGACACCTTCAGAGTGGCTACAGGCCGTCTCCTTCAGGAGGGTTGAGCGGCTACAGGCCATCTCAGGAAGGACACCTTCGGAGCGGCTGCAGGCCATCTCCTGATGAAGGCAGGAGCGCTACAGGCCATCTCCTTATTACCCTCAGAGTGGCTACAGGCCGTCTCCTTATAACCCTCAGAGCGGTTACAGGCCATCTCCATAGTGAGCGGTGAGCAGCTACAGGCCGTCTCCTTAGCAAGGGGTGAGCGGCTACAGGCCGTCTCTGGGGTGCTGGCAGGAACTGGATAGGCAGCTCCACCCCTTAGCTGGTTGGGGAAGGCTCACCCAGAAGGCAGTCTAGTATTCCTGCTATGGTGGCAGCAGGCTAGTTCCCGGTCATAGGAGCACACGGCCCAGGCTGACTTATGCCGTTGTCATTCCGAGTCCCGGTGAGCCGTCGTTGCTCCTCTGTGGGCTCCTTGTGGGGGTGTCTGGGCGTTTTTATGTGCACTACACTGCATATTAGATATATAGATAGATAGAAAGATAAATAGATAGATAGATAGACAGATAGACAGACAGAGACAGACAGACAGATAGATGGATAGACAGATAGATATAGAAAGATAGACAAATGTGTGTGTGTGTGTGTGTGTGTGTGTGTGTCCGTCCCCTGCTTCCGAGACCAGGCCAAACTTTCCGTCTTGACTCTCCATTTCTGCAAACACCGACTTCCAGACCTCCATCCCAGCCACATTTCTTATTCCATCACCCAGCTTGACATTTTGTGGTGCTGATTTAACGGAATTAAGGATTTCACAGCAATGTCGTTGTTGCTGTTATATTCTTGCTATCTTCTGACTGGCCATTATCTTTAGCTTTGGAGAGATTTCCCTTTCCCTCTGGTTGGGGGGGGAGGGTAGATGCAGCTTTAATTAGCCGCTTATAAAAGTCGTTTGGTGGTTACACGAATAAACTAAAAATAATCACCGGATAGATGACGGAAACCCTGAAGTTAGTTTGGTTTCGGCAGGAGCCTTCAAAGGAAGAGCAAGATGTGCTATATTCACTTTTCACGGAGATACAGTTGGCGCAAATAATCTGTCTACAAGTTTCTCGTTTCTCATGTACACTTTTCATATACACCGTTTATGATAACATTTTTGAGTGCTGATATAGCAGAATTATCGCTGCATATATTCTAACCTCGGAAGGAACCCTTTGAAGGAAATGGATATACTATAATGCTTTTTTTTTTTTTTCGGAATACTTGGTGGTTTTAGTGGGTTAAGTTTCTCCAGCTGGATACTACCCGTGAGGGATTTCATCTGTGGGATGGTTGGGGCTTATTGATAGCAGTAATACTACTCAAGGAAAAGGAACCAGTCACTCTCACCTTACAGTATAGACTAATCATCAGCCAAGCCCTTGACCGTTACGATCTTCATGGGGCAAACTATACTCTATGACCAATAGATGGATACCTTAACTATCTTATCAGGAGTAAAACTCATCTCAGTTACAAAGGCAGAGAGACTTGAACTATCAGGTTGTCTGCTTTTCTTAACGAAGACGGAAAATTGTTGTAGGCCATAAACCGAGATGTACTATAACTTTCAGAAACCCATAGCTGTTATCATACCCTACTCAGTGAACTACCCATTGTACCACCGACTTCTTAGTTCACCTGTATAATCGTAGCTACATGTTTCTACAGGTCTCTGGTTCTGGGCTAATAAAGTAAGCTCAGAACCTACCTCCTCGTTGGTAACATTCACCATTTCGTTCCGATGACGTATTTTTTATTTTCTTCTATATTCAACCAGATGGTTTTGTTCAACTTAAAGAATTTTCTATTTCGAGAAGTCAGAAATAGCATCCATTAACGCCTTCATTTCTGTGGCTCTATCTTAAGCTGAGGACAGTCGTTTGTGATTACCAGGGGTAAAATGTAAAAGTGCTCTGAAGCAGCTGAAAATGGGAGAGCAGCTGGGGTTAATGAGGCGTATGCTGAGATGATTAAGTTAGTGGACAGAGTGGAATGAAGTGTTGTTGGAGATATGTAAGAAGGCATGGCTGAGTGAAACTGTACCAACAGAATGGAAAAAGGCTGTGATTGTAACAGTGTACAAAAAT
The DNA here is from genome assembly GCF_032717465.1 of Coenobita brevimanus. NCBI lineage: Eukaryota > Metazoa > Arthropoda > Malacostraca > Decapoda > Coenobitidae > Coenobita > Coenobita brevimanus. The sequence continues at coordinate 8,175,499 of NC_137006.1, forward strand.
AAAGGTGAGCGAAGTGAGTGCAAGAATTATCGTCGCATAAGTTTACTGAGTGTCGTAGGAGAGGTATATGGAAGAATTATTATAGAGAAAGTAAGATATATATCAGAAGTTCTAGTGAGTGATGAACAGGGTGGCGTTAGGAGTGGCAGAGGATGTGTGGATCAAATACTTGCAGTGAGACAGATAGCAAAGAAGGCATGTGAGAAGGACCATAAGGTGTTTATGGCATTCATGGATCTGGAAAAAGCATATGACAAAATGGACAGAGAAGCATTGGGGAAAATTTTGCTCATGTACTGTGTAGATGGTAACCTGCTAAGAGCCGTCAAGAGTTTTTATGATGGTAGTGTAGCAAGGATGTTAATTGAGATGGATGCAGTAAGGAAGAGATGGGCAGAGTATTTTGAAAGATTGTTAAATGTAGAGGAGGAAAGGGTGGCTGAGATTGTGGCGGATGGAAGGGTGCAAGGAATAAATGTGTTGGGAGAGTTGAATGATTCTTTGATCACGAAGGAGGAGGTGGAGAAGGCAGTAAAGGAGATGAAAACAGGGAAAGCTGCAGGTATGGATGGGTGTGCTGTGGAATGCCTGAAGGGTGGTGGAGTGACTATCGTTGACTGGTTAGTAAGATTGTTTGAATGTGTGCTTTGAGAAAGGTATGGTGCCAATTGACTGGGCAAGTGCTTGTGTGGTCCCGTTGTATAAAGGCAAGGGTGATAAGTATGAATGTACTAGCTTTAGGGGTATAAGTCTGTTGAGTGTTGTAGGTAAGGTGTATGGTAGTGTTAATTATGAGAGTTAGAGAGGGAACAGAGGGAGTGATTAGTGATGAGCAGTGTGGCTTTAGGAGAGGGAGGGGATGCGTTGATCAGGTGTTTGGTGTGAGACAAGTGTGTGAAAAGTATTTAGCGAAAGGCAAGGATGTGTTTTGGGCATTTATGGATTTAGAGAAAGCGTATGATAGAATTGATAGGGAGGCTTTGTGGACTGTTTTAAGATTGTATGGACTTGATGGTAGGTTACTAAAAGGGGTGAAAAGTTTTTATGTAAATAGTAGACCATGTGTAAGAGTGGGAAATGCTGTGAGTGATTGGTTTCCCGTGAGAGTGGGGCTGCGACAGGGATGTGTGATGTCGCCTTGGTTGTTTAATATTTACATGGATGGTGTTGTAAGGGAGGTGAATGCAAGAGTTTTAGGTGGTCTGAGTCTGGTAAATGTTGATGGTGGAGATTGGAATCTGAAGCAGCTGCTGTTTGCAGATGATACTGCACTGGTGACTGATTCAGAGGAGGGATTGAGACAGTTGGTAGTGGAGTTTGGAAGGGTGTGTGAAAGGAGGAATTTGAAAGTAAATGAGAATAAGAGTAAAGTGATGAAGTGTACGAGGTTGATAGATGGTAGGGGGATGAATATAGTTTTGAATGGTGAGTTGCTTGAGGAGGTAGATTGTTTTAAATATTTAGGGTCACATGTTGCTGTGGATGGAAGAATAGATGCAGAAGTGAAGTTTAGAATAAATGAAGTAGGAAAGGTGCTGGGAGGAATGAAAAAAGTGTTTAAATGTTGTTCGCTTAGAATGGATGTAAAGAGAAGGCTGTATGAGGGTGTTGTGGTACCGACTGCATTATATGGGGCTGAAACATGGAATATGGGTGTAGCAGAGAGGAAAAGTTTGAATGTAATGGAGATGATGTGTCTGAGGAGTATGTGTGGAGTGACGCTATGGATCGGGTGCGAAATGATGAAGTGCGAAGGAGAACTGGAGTTGTTCGGGAGATGGCTGGTAGAGTTGAGCAGAGGGTGTTGCGATGGTTTGGGCTTATGGAGAGAATGGATAATGAGTGATTGGTGAAAAAGATAACTAGATCTGATGTGAGAGGTGTAAGGCTGAGAGGAAGATCACGAATAGGATGGATGGACAATGTGAAGAGAGCGCTGGATGCGAGAGGGATGTCTGTTGAGCAAGGAAGAGTGGCTGTGCGTGACAGAAATAAATGGAGAGAAATTGTGAATGAATAAGTGATGACGCAGCCCTGAGGGGATATTCTCCCGCATTTGGTTTGATCAGCTAGTCAGGTCAGGTGCGGGTAAGCGGATGTGTCTGTTATGATGTGGCAGGGGTAAACCAGTTCTGCTGTCGGGCCCTGCTGCGGATGTCACTGATTCCATTGCGCAGTTGACCCTTGTGCGGTGTGGTGCGGTGAGGATCTGTCCGTTCTCCCCTTTGGGGCTAAGATGTGAATGAATGTGTTTGAATGGATGAGTAAATGGAGAGTGTGTCGTCCTGTCTCGGCTACCTCCCTTTCCTTGGGGGAAGCAGCCTAGGTATATAGATAGATAGTGTAGCATGTGTAAGGGTTAATGGGCATCTAAGTGAATGAGTCCCAATCGGTGTGGGCGTGCGACAAGACTGTGTTATGTTCCCATGGTTGTTCAATATCTATATGGATGGGGGTGATGAGAGAAGTAGAAACAAGAGTAACGGAGAGGGGGATGACGCTGGTAATGAATGGTAATGGATGGAATATCTCAAATTTGTTGTATGCTGATGATTCAGGACTGCCTGCTAATACCGGACAAGAACTTGGCAGGCTAGTGCAGAGTTTTGCTAATGTCTGTGAAAGTCGTGCCTTGAGAGTGAATGTAGAGAAGAGTAAAGTGATGGTTATTGAGAGAGAAGGTGACTCCCAGTGGGATGGTTCAGTGAATGGAGAGAGACTGGAATTTGTGAGAGAGTTCAAATATCTGGATACAATGATAGAAAAGAGAGGAAAATGTGCAAAAGAAGTGGAAAGAAGAGTGACACAAGAAAGAAAAGCAGCGGGTGCAATGATGGCCTTGATAAGAAACAGAGGCTTGAGTGTTGCAGCTGCACGAGGCTTTAATGAAGGATTGTTAGTGCCAACTTTAACATATGGATGTGAGATTATGGTGTGGCACGAAAATGAAAAGTCAGGACTAAGAACAGTGGAGATGGGACTGCTGAGGAATGTATATGGAGTACAGAGGGTGGATAGGATACGAAATAATGTGCTTCGTGAAATATGTGGAGTGAGGAAGTAGGTGGACACCATAATCGAAGAGAGTGTACTGAGATGATATGGTCATGTGGAGAGAATGGATAACGATAGAATTGTAAAATAAGATATATCTGAGTGAATTTGAAAGAGGGAGAAGGCGAGGTAGGCCAAGGAGAAGGTGGAGAGATATGGTGGATGAATGTGTGAGGAAGAGGGTTCGGAAGTCGGTGGGGTTAGGGAACTGACAAGAGATCAAATTTGCTGGATAAATGTTGTGAGGAGAAGTGCATGATCAGGGATTTGGCACCGCTTTTTAACGTGGCAGCGTCCGGATTGACTCTATCGGATACTTTTGTGTGGAACTACAGAACGTGGTGAATGATTTTTGGCATATCCGATAGAGCCAGGATTCCGGGGGCTTGAATGACGAGTGAATGGAAACGTGCTCCATAGGACTGGGCAAATTTGGGCTGTCTGGACATTGCTACTGCTCACCCTGCCCTAGGATGGGGAAAGGAGGTCCGGATGATGATTATGATGATGATGAAATGTAAAAGCAGTTCATCTGATTGGAAGCGGTTGATATTACGTTTCTGGGTTTCCAAGGTAACATAGGAAGATTCAAATTTGCTTTCTCGCTGCTTACGTCCACTACATTGCGAGTAAAGTCGGACGCACTGTGGAGGAGAGTGTCACTGCTCAGCCAACTGCTGTCCAAGTTGACCAGCCTCCTCCTGCTGTAGTTACTTCACCCCCCACCATTCAGAATGAGTTCCTGTATGTGCGGAATGGTGCAAGGAGTGCAAGATAGAGGAACATCATTCCAGTAACCACATACATTAAATTTCAAATTTTGCAGAAGTAAAGGAAGAGATCCATGAGGCATGGGTTGTGGGGGACTCCATCATTCATGGTCAGTTGGTGGAATTTTGTAAAAGCGTTTTTGTATTCCAGGTGCAGGAGTGGATGACATTACAGAGGTTGTGTAAGACGTTATTGAGCATGTGGAAAATGATAGCTCTGTTATCATTCATACAGTACTAATGATGTCGTGCAAACCCGATCAAAGTAGCTGCTGGAGAAGTACAGAAAGATGATCCGATGCTACAAGAATAAACTAAAAGCATTTTAATTTCAGCATATTCCCAAGAATTGATGCAGGGAATGCCTTCTTCAGTAATGCGTTTAGTATAATTAACATGGTCAAGTCTCTTTGCTTGCAGGAAGGTGTGAAGTTGAGAGACATTTAGAACCACATTTATGAGCACCGAACGCTTTTTGAAAATGATGGATTACACTTGATTGCCGTTGCGTCTGCCCGTCTCGGTCGTTTGCTTAGTGATGCAGCAAGTTTTTCCCGGAGAAAAAACAAGCATCATGAGAGGCGATTGTAGATATCATATACTCCGATAAATCAATATGTAATTGAAGCTCCCCTCATCAGAAAGATAAACACGTTAAAACTCTTCTTGTACATGTACATGCGAAATAAATTTTCTGACCTAGAGGCCCTTGTCTATACTGAAGATTATGATGCAGTTAGCATAACAGAATCGTGGCTAAATACTAAGCGAAGAGATTTTCTAGTGGAGTTTAATTTACCAGGCTATCACATTTTCAGCAGTAAAAGGAAGACTAGGGCAGGGGCTGGTGTGTTATATATTAAATCAGGATTTCATCCAGTTGTAATTACCAGGCCATGCATTGAAAATATTGACACAATTTATATTAGGTCTTATACTTAAAAACAAATCTTGTCATAAAATCACACATTGTTAATTTATCATCTACCCGGTCAGCCACTCAACATCGACAACGAAATCTACAATCAAATTGCTGAAATCTCTTGTATGCAAAGCACCAGTGTATTTGGTGAAATCAATTTACCAGTTCCGACATGGGGAGAAGCCTTTTCCCCGCACACAGGGTTAACCTTACAAACAAACTTGCAAAAAAGTTCATTGTATCAGTTTGTATATTATCCAACACGTGGAGCCAACACCTTAGATCTTCTCTTAGCCACGTCAGAAAATTTAAGACTGTAAATAACATCATAGTAGAAGAATTTAGTGTATGCGATCATCGCATAGTAACTTTTAACATTAAATACAAGGAAGACACTATCAGAGCCAGTTGTGAAAAAGTGCCTTACTAAAAGAGGGCAAATTTTAATAGATAAAAGGCAATTGTAGGCGCAGGTGACTGGCATCCCATTGCTCAAACATTAGATATCAATGATGCATGAAAATTTTTAACAGAAACTCTCAAAAATGCAGTCAAGTTATGTATTTCAATGAGCAACAGAAGGCCTTCCAAAATTTATAAACCCAAATGGTGGACCTCTGATTTCAAGCATTTCCTGGTAGCAAAAAATCTCGCATATAAAAATTATGATACCACAGAAAGTCAAAGTGATAAAAACGAATATGATGCTCTTCGACGGAACGCCAAAAATATATTAAATGTAGTAACAAAAACCTTGATGCACATATTGCCAGAATCAATAAGTCAAATCTCAGAGTCTTTTTCAGTTGCATTAGAAGCAAAAATGTAATATCTCCAGCTATCGTAACTTTAATCACAGATAACAGAGAGCACACCAATGATGAAACTAAGATGGCGGAAATTCGGAATACTTTCTTCGCGTCAGTATTTACAGTAGAAAATTTACATAAGGTTCCTGCAGTTTCCCCAGTTCATATAGATGAGAACATCATAATCAGTGATATTACAGTTTGTGATCGCGATGTACTGCTTGCAGTTACCAAATTAAAAGATAATAAAACACCAGGTCCAGGCAAAATATCTCCTCATGTATTAAAGGAACTACAGAATGCAATATCAAAGCATTTATCTGAACTTAATAACTTATCACCAAAGAGCGGTAAGGTGCCACACGAATGGACGTTTGCAAATGTAACCCCAATAATCAAAGTAAGCAAAAAGTACATCTAGAAAACTACTGCCCAATTAGTTCAACATCAGTGGTTTGCAGATTGTTTAAAATCATTATCACAGACAAGTTTGTGAAACACTTAGAAGCAAATACCAATACACCAGTCCTGTATGAGACGGCCGTAGCATGTATTCAGTATGGACTGTGAGTGTTAGTGTCTCATTGCTGGCATATAGAGATGTAGGAGGACTACTGAGCCTTGGGGATATGCCCTAGGGATAGGCCCTGAAGCCTGTGCCCAGAGTTGGACACACACACACACACACACACACACACACACACACACACACACACACACACACACACACACACACACACACAAAACTAATAATCTTATCGAAGATTCACATGTTTTTCGGAATAATCGCTCATGCCTTACGAATCAGCTGGACTTTTTCAACGACATATTGAACATGTACGACAAGACTAAAGTTGAAGTTGTCTACCTCGATTTTCAAAAGCCTTTGACAAAGTTCCACACAATAGACTCGTTCATACGTTACAGGCACATGGTTTCAGTGACAGTCTGCTCGGGTGGATGGAAGACTGGCTCACCGGACGAAAGCAAAGAGTTGTAATATATGAAAAAGAGTCAGACTGGATAAACAATACAAGTGGATTGCCGTAGAGTTCAGTGTTAGGTCCTATTCTTTTTTTTAATATGTATAAATGATATCCATGAAGGATTATGGTGTAAGTTTTCAAAATTTGCCGACTATACTAAAGTAGGTAACAGAAGATACTGCACTGCAGAGGCAGGCAATTTAGAGAGGTCTTGATCAACTTTTTAACTGGGCCCAAATATGGCAAGTGGATTTCAATATTAATATATGTAAAGTGTTAAACACTGACTGTAAAAATTGAAGAACTAGTTATAACATGCATAATTTCCAACTTGATAGTGCAAACCATGAAAGAGGCTTAGGAATAAAAAAAAAAAAATTGAAACCAAGGAAACAATATACAGAACCTGTAAAAAAGCCTATAAATTGACTGGATATAGGTACAGCGTTTTGAATGTAAATCCGATAATATCGTCCTCACTTTGTATAATTCCTTAGTATGTCCACACTTGGAGTATTGCTTTCAGTTTTGGTCACCGTATAATAAAAAGGATATTGTGAAACTTGGGAGGGTACGCAAAGGGTGGCATAGATAATACCTAGATTGAGAAATAAGCCATACGAGGAACATGTGCAAGCGCTGAATCTCTTTATCTTAGGGGAAGGCGGTGGCTGAATCGGTAGAGAGGATAAATTGTCCTCAAATGTAGTAATCTGTTGATTCAGTATTAACCTTCGAAAATTACTTGGATAAGTATCTGTCATCTGACCCCTAGCTAAGTATGTTCACTCCTGAATAACACATTCCTCTGGTGTCTGTTATTATTTTTCTTTTTCAAGGCCTGAAAAATATCGGTACAACTGCTGAACAATATCGATAAATACTGCTGACTTAATATTACTCTCCCTTTCAGATAGATAGTGTATAATAAAATTTCCTTTCCCTCTTTCTAAAGAAATTTCCATGAGAGTTTGCTATGTTGCATGGTGGCCCTTCTCGCTATTTCGTGCCGGCTTCTGCTGGAAGGTTTGGTCGGTTGGGGGGAGCCTTCCTGTTTTTTTTATCTTTGTCTCAAGCTGATAGATTAGTTTTGTTAGTTATAACCTCCCCTGTTCCAAACAGCCACGAAAGGGCCAACATGTTTGTTGCTGTCTGCTTTCCTTTGTACTCCTTTGTACACGTCTTAAGTTTGAAATAATGAAACAAGGTTTTGCTGACTAGGCTAATAAGAATATGTAAGCAATTTAGACGCTCACTCACTTCATTAGTCTGGAACCTCATACTTAACATAATAATCTGCTAACACCTTGAATAAAATACCCAATTAATGCGTCCATACCAATAGAAGAATTTAATGCCTGTGTGTGTGTGTGTGTGTGTGTGTGTGTGTGTGTGTGTGTGTGTGTGTGTGTGTGTCTGTGTGTGTGTGTGTGTGTGTGTGTGTGTGTGTGTGTAACTATTTTTGGTAACGTTGCGTCCGAGAAGAGTGCAAAGTAATCAAATCACACACACCTCTTTCAACTTTAGAATTTATTAGTCTACACTCAAGCGAATATACATCATTCACAACCAAGCCCTAATGAATACCCTGTGGTTATTCCGATCACTTCATCACTCGCTTATTATAGATCATTTACAAGGAGTTCGTTCCCCTGTGTGTCCCTTCTTTACCTCCGCCAGCGAAGTTCGAGGAAGTCAGGATATGCACTGATCCTTATTGGTTGTTTGTCTGTTTGTCCACAAGATATATCGGAAAAGATATTGGAGGATTTCTATAAAATTTTGCGGATATATATGTCTTGGGCCATGGAAGAGTTTATTAAATTTTGGTGGTGACCTGAGTTGCCTGGAATTGACGATGGTAAAGGTATGCTCCCTTTGAGAATGCTTAACTTGTTCCAATTTGCTTCGATCTATACACGCTTCTCCCTCTCCTGCGTGCTCAGATCTTTGTGATTCAAATTTTCTTTCACATTACACCGGTCAACAGTAAAAAAATCATCATGAATGTTTTAGGTGCTGATTCCAAAAATCTCATCCGTTTCTTCTTGGCACGTCTAGTTTTTATGATGAATGATGAACTTTCATGTTGAAACCGTATATAACAATATTCACATATATTCCTGTTCTTAACACTGCTGTTCTTGTTTACTGAATCAATTGAAATGTTAAGGCAATGCAAAAATAGCCCTGATTGTTTCTGCTATGTCTGTGGTTCGTTCACCCGCAAGGAACAGCGACGCAACATCACGAACTATATCAAGAAGGTCTGTTCTCTGTACTTCGGTTGTGCTCTTGCAGATCAAGACAGAAAATGGGCACCGCATGTAATCTATACAGCTTGTTCGAACGGACTAAGAGATTGGTTGAATAAGAGAGAAAAGGCAATGCCATTAGCCGTTCCCATGATATGGAGGAAGCCAAAAGATCATGCTGCAGATTGTTACTTCTGCAGGTCAACATCCGGGTTTTCTGTTAAGCACAAGCACAAGATTGCTTACCTCAGTTTGGAATCGGCTATAAGACCAATGCTGCACAACAATGAAGATCTTACCATTCCAATACCACCAGAAGATGGTATCGCCAGTAGCGAAGATGAGGACGAAGATGTAGCCCAAACCGAGTCAGATGAAGCAGCTGAGGATGCAGAGTTTTTAGTTGACAATGAAGACACATCTGAACAGGTCTCTCATGGACAGCTGAATAACTTAGTTCGAGATTTGGGACAACCGAAGGACAAGGCTGAACTTTTGGCATCTCGTTTGAAAGAAAAATGTCTGCTCAAGAAAGAAGTTCGAGTAACATACTTTAGAAAACGAAATGAAAATCTTTCTTCATATTTTTCTGTTGATGGACCACCATGTTTCCGGGCATCACTGAAGCTAAGCTGAAAGAAGGAATATTCAACGGCCAACAGATAAAGGAACTTCTGAGAGACCACGGCTTCAGCACCTATCTGGCCGATGTGGAACTGGCTGCCTGGATATCATTCAAGTGGATATATAAAAATTTCCTGGGAAACAAGAGGTCACCGGATTATAAAGATAGTGTTGAGAGACTTCTCAATTCATACACTGCTATGGGGTGTCGGATGTCGCTGAAAGTTCATTTTTTCCATTCGCACCTTGAAGTTTTTGAGCAGAACTTGGGAGCCATCTCTGACGAACAGAAAGAACGCTTCCATCAAGATATCAGTGCAATGGAGCATCGCTATCAAGGCTTCTGGAATGAAAGTTAGCTCGCGGATTAATGCTGGATGCTGTACAGGGACGAACCTGGAACGCAGCATCGAAGGAAATCAACAGCTCGACGATTATGAGAAGTATGACATTTGCAAAAGTGCACTGAAACTCATTCTTTGTTATATGTCTTGCAGGAGAGTATTCTCTTTTGTCATTTCAATTTGGATGAAAATACAGTGTATATGTGGACTATTTGGAGACACTGAATTTAAACGAGGTATCGACATAAAAAAAAAAAAAAACTTCGAAACTCAAATATACTAAGAAAAACTTCGTTTTTATAAGTAGGCATATGAATCCAACTGTAAAATTCAGCCAGAATGATAGAAGGTTGTTTCCATAAAATTGTGACGTGCTACTCTGAAATGGGCTGCATATTCGTGATCGTCGTCAAAATTGGGTCTAGATATGTAATAATTTATACCTGATGAGAGAAAAAAACTTTATGTAAACATGTGTTTATCATTCCACCCTCTCATGGATATATTTTTCTCCACTTCTGAGCTGTATGTCCACATGTCCTAAACTGGTTAACGAAAAAACAGCTTATTGTTGCACTGATATATTACTATATTTAACCATTACAGATTTGTCAATTTACTCTCACACTGAACAGACGGTTATGTTGACTGATTCAATGACTGATTACACTAATAATGTCGTGGGAGCGTAACAGACGATTTTATTAAGGTAAGCATAAGCATATAATTATTATGAAAATACAACAATCCAGTGTCGTTGTCCTTTTGTCACAGTGGTTCCCAGTCTTTTGCCTTTGTAGTTCCACGGAACAATATCGTAATTTCCATAACCCTACATCCTTGACTACGACACCTTTCTTCGAAATATTTAATGGCGCATCGTAGCTCAAATGAGCATGCTGAACTTTAGATTTTAACAGATGGGATGCTAATTTGTTTTCATGAACATTCATAACCACTCAAAAACTTTTATTTTCTGTGCATGGTAAAGCAAGTTTGCTGATACAGAGTACTAGCAACCTACTGTACAATAAGAATCTCTTCGACTGTGCCCTTGGTAATCGAATCGTTTCTAAACTCCACAAATGTTCTGAATTAATTTCACACTTTGTCTCTAGGAGGTGGTTGACGTAGAAGGGATTCCTGAGTAAATGTTTTCCACGCAAAAGTATCCGGAAATTCTGTGATTCCAGATAATTAAGATTATCCTGTGGCACCACGAGAAAAAAGCTGTGGCTCTCCCGGAAGAATGAGATCCAGTTTGGGAACCACCATTTTATTAAATGCAGCATAGAGCGATGACGTAGAGAGCTAACAGCTTACGAGAGGCCTCCTGTAGATTGTTAAATGTATTTGCTATCTTTGTCTGTATCACTGCAAATGAGGTCCGGACCTTCTTTTCGGAGGGAAAGTGGTAGGTAAAATTAAGCCAACCCCATACTAACGAAGTACTAATCTGGAAGTAGCGCCTGCAGGAGTGGGGATGAAGGTGAAAGTCGAAGTAATGTATTGACTGTGTTTGTGTACTGTTGGGCATGAATATGCCACCGGTAAAATAGACAAAGTCCGAACGTATGAAATCATATGGAAAACATACAACTAACACTCATTTTAAATGTCCGGCAAGGATTGGGTTCGAACTTTGTCTCTGGGCACACGTACCGCGAGACGAGTACGCTACCGAGACACCGTTGTTCCTTAGATTCAATCATTTTACGATGATTTAGTTTATATCATATAAAGCTAAGGTAGTTGAGACAAAGTGAAAATGTCCAGGCACCAGCCATGTTAACTTCGGCAAGATAAGAGCAAGTAACATCCCCTAGTTCCCAGTTATGCTAGGTTAGGGTCGGATAGGCTAGAAGAGGTTAGGCTTAGAGAAATAAATATAGGTTGGATTGGTTTACAGCAGGATAGTTAAGTTAGGTAAGATTAGGTAAGAATAAAACGAAACCTTCCCCAGTCCAATCATATTTCTTATATTAGGCTTTTGTTTTATTTCAGGTTACTTTAGATCATAAGAAATTCAGAAAGGTTGCGTTAGGTCAGGTTCGGCTAGAATGAGAAGAGAAAGCCTCCCACTCTCCAGTGATGTTAGCGGATGCTCCGTGCGCAGAGCAGAGGGCGGTAGATTCCAGGCCGTATGTGTGACGAGCCCCCAGTTCCCTGTCAGCCTTTGCGGTGGGAGTACGTACGCTCTCTCATCCATTACCCTTGTGTTTCGTGTTCCTCCCATGTCCGCCGCTTTGTTTAATCTGCCCTGACGTTACAGGGCGAGGCTTTATTGGTGTATTTATCCGCAGCGTGATTATTTACGAAGGTGATACGATGGGAAAGAGCGATTGTAGGATATTATGATGATAAAGTGATCATTGTTCCGTTTAGTGGGGTAAGTGCGGGAAATTACAGTGAAGCGTGATACAGAAAAGGTGCAGTGCACATATTATCTGACTCTAATTACAAGGTTAATCATGAAGGATTCTAACCTGGTGAGTACTTTTACCTTTGCCCGAGTTTACCTGGTTAGTGTATACTTATGGGGTTCTTTATTTGGTCAAGTAGGTCTTGGCTTTAAATTGCTTTAGTAAATGACATGCCCTTTTTAATAAAGAAAAGTATTGAGGAAAAATATTTTGTATTAATAACTTCGCATTGTATTTTATCGAAGTAAAACGTACAAACTTTTTAGTCATGTAAATCAACTACATAATTATAAATTTCTTACTGCCATAACCATGAAAGAAAAACTAGGTAGTTAATCATATTACATAAAGTACTTTTAAATTTAATGAAGGGGAATATTCTTAACCAGAGAGACAGAGGATATTGAAGTGGGTTAGAGTAAGAGAAGATGATTATGTTAGGAATTGAAATGGCGTTACTGGAAAGATTATGTAAAGATGAATATGTTAAGAAAAAGTGAGTGTTTTTTTGTTGAAATGAGATGGATAAAGGCAAACCAACAGGCAAAGGTTGTCAATCCTGCGAAACACGATGGTATCATTTCGACGACTCATACTGCACCGCTGTGTGTGTGTGTGTGTGTGTGTGTGTGTGTGTGTGTGTGTGTGTGTGTGTGTGTGTGTGTGTGTGTGTGTGCTATTCCTAGGCAATTTCATGCATATGAGTAAAACTTGCGAGGCGCCTTCGTCTGAATTTGGTTTCTCCTAAGGTCTTCAGTGGTATACAATTTTCCAACTTTTTGTTTTTTTGAGAGTCAGTCCCTCCTATCTAAATAAAAAATCTCAGAAATCGTGAAAGGAGGGCAGATATGGCTTTGATATCTTAGTACATGTACAAACAACTTTCTCCGTTGTGTAATATTTAGGGAGTCGGCCTTCCCTCCAAAAAATTTAAACGATTATAAACAGGGGCACGTGAGCACATGAATTTCAACAAAATCTCTCAGCTCAGTTCGTCTGATAATATTTTACAATATATAATATTTTCCAGTTATTTTAGGGAGATCAGCCCCCCCCCCACCATCCAAAACTTATAAATGATATAAAGTTGGGGAAGGAGGCCTGATATCACTTTGGCATCTTAGTACATGTAGAATGGGTTATCCTTCCGATAACTGCTTCTGCACAACTACTACTACAACTTCTACGACTACTGCTACTACTACTACTACTACTACTACTACTACTACTGCTGCTGCATAATAATAATAATAATAATAATAATAACAATAATAATAATAATAAAAATAATGCTGCTTCGTTTCACTGTTTCCTGGGTTATTACGCTTCTCATACCCGCTGTAATAATATATGTTTTACATTGGCCACCACTACAATCATGTGGCTTTTCATCGGGATGCTAGCATTGGTTATGACGCAGCAGTTTTATGTTGGAGTTAGTTTTGTCAACTGGTCTTGCATATCACAGGACTGGGTATGCAGTTTTCATGTTTTCTTCGTATCCAGAAGAAAGTGCACGGTAATCTTCAAGGAGTCATGGAACTTCCTCGTAAATATTATCACAAATTTTCACCTACCGTTGAATTGATTCAGTGACTTCGTAAAAGTGTAAAGAAGTGTGTTTTAGAGTACGAAAAGAATCTTTCACTTGTAAAAGAGAATAGAATGATGCAGTATAACAGACAGGTTAGGTTGAGTTTTGATACCGGGTAAGCTTAGTTAGGTTACCATAAAATTAGATTAGGTTATGGTATGATGGTTTAGGTTGGGTCAAATTTAAAAGAAAAAAAATATGGTTAGTTTTTGGTAAATCAGAAATGATAAGGACAATTTTGTGCTCAAATCGGCGTTCTAAGATACCATGTTCGTGGTACACAGGATGGCGTCCGTCTGTCCACGGCGCCGTGGGGGATTGTGAACAAAGACTGCTTTTTAAACACCAATCACAACACATAAAAGAAAAGGAAAACAATCGAAACTTAAGAGCACTAAAAATATTCAAACAAATCCCCAAAAGTGCTTTGTTAAAAAAAAAAAAAAAAAACAGCAAAATAAGGTGGTCGCATGTCTCCTTGAAGATTAATAGCACATCTATTATACTACAGTTCTATGAGTATATTATGGAAGTGGTTGTAGGAGAGATTGTGTGAGGAAAAGATGTGCAGTTACGAGAAAAGGTAGCAATGAATGGAGTGAGTAGTTGTGAATTAGCGTGAATTGAAGTTATTATAAAATATTTGGTGCAGTTCGTCAATTTATAAACGTAGTAGGTAGAAGAAGAAGAGATTATGCGTGGAGATGGTCATGTTTTAGAAATGTGTGCAAACGTGGAAGTTATGACTGATAATGTTGATATGCAAACTTCAAAAGAAAATAAAAGCATGTCTTAGTTAAGTGTGGTCGCTGTCGAGGTTTGTGGTTGGTATACGTGAGTTTTGTATGAAAATGATATCGAGTTTTTTTTTTTTTTTGTGCTAGGAAGAAGGAACCAGAGGCCACGAGCCCGCAATAACTGTTCTTTCCAAGAGAAAAACAAATTACTAGAGAGAGACAAATTCAAGATCTGATCATCTTGAGATGCTGGACACACTGCGCTTGAAAGAGTGGAGATCATAGCTAGCAGGAGATACAGACAGAGGGAGTCAGTTCCAGAGCTGACTTGTTACATAAAACCTGGAGATCATTTCGACAATGAAGTTATGCTTGTGGGTAAGGTAATTTTGTGTTACGTAGGCATAGAAATATGATGAGGGATTAGGCTGTTATAGATGTGTTGTAGTTAGACAAGGTTTTGCAGGAAATGATGGTTCTGTGTTGAAATGAAGAAGTTAATAAGGGATGTCTTGAAATCAGGTGAAGTTATAATGGAAATGCGTTCTAGTCAGGTGACATATTCTTTATCTGAAAATGAGTTAGAGATAACAGGTATGGGTAAAGCAATGAGGTGTTTACAAGCGAGCGAGCGAAGCAAGCGAGTGATATTTACTCTCAGTTAAGTGTGGAAATGAGTTGCCCGGCCCGACCCAACCGTCACGCTAAGCAGAAGCTAGTCATTTTACTCATAGATGACGCCCCTGCCCATTCTTCTCAAGTGATGCAGGAATTTTTGGACAAGTACAACATCCCGCAAGCGTGGCAGGCTCTCTACTCACTAGAGGTGGCTCAGTGTAACCTTTGGTTATTCCCCAAGCTCAAAACTCTGCTGAAGGGTTCCCGATTTGAGACGAAATAAGAGGTCACGACGATATGCCACGAAGCACCTGCAGGAGATGCCGAAAACCGACTTTGATATATGTTGCAGGCCGTGGAAATAACGCTCGGCAAGTCATAAGGGTCCTACTTTGAGGGATATTATTGTCCTAGCGTAATAGATTAGCTACTTACTTTTTTAAGAGCTAAGGCCGGATACTTTCTGAACAGACAACGCATATATATATATATATATATATATATATATATATATATATATATATATATATATATATATATATATATATATATATATATATATATATATATATATATATATATATATATATATATATATATATATATATATATATATATATATATATATATATATATATATATATATATATATATATATATATATATATATATATATATATATATATATATATATATATATATATATATATATATATATATATTATATATATATATATATATATATATATATATATATATATATATATATATATATATATATATATAAAATCCATCCATCCATCCATCATCCAATCCTATGTTGCCCCATGAGGAGCGTAAGAATCCCCGGGCTAGGCAAGTTGGTCCTGACATTTAAGATGAGAGTGACCAGTCTCACTCATCCCTGAGTGGCATTACGCGAGCTATAAACCCCACCCAACCCTTGGATATAAACCTACACAGGCTCAATCCGATTGGAGCACTGTAATTACGCACTAAACCACCGGGTGCCATAATTTGGTTATATGGTTACCACCCAGGGTAGTAAATGGTTTCCTGGTGTATAGGAAACCATTTGGTTTGTCTTTCAGTGTAGAGTCAGCCATAGGCAGAAGGAAGAGGAAAGTAAGAAGGAAGGGAAGACAGAAGAGGGAATGTAAAGTCACCCGTATGCAGAAGAAAGAGGAATGAATGAAGGAATGAAAGACAAAATAGGAAGGAACGAAGAGAGGAAAGGGCAGACACCCAAAGCAGCACTACATCGAGTGATAAAACAAATTGAAAAATGGTTTTACGCCAGATATCCCCGAAGGGCAAAGGCGTTGCCCCTAGGCAGAGGACTTTTGGACTGGAGCATGTAGCATTTTACGACCAGATGCCCTTCCTGATGTCTACCGATGACCCTTGGGTGGATTCGATCCTCCGCCCCTTCGGATAGAGCGGAGCGCTCTAACGCAATGAGCCATGGCTGCTACTACATCGAGTGATATATATATATACACACATAAAGATAAGTGGTATTGGGTGTGGAAGTGAATAGGGTGAATATATGAGTATGTATTAAGGAGGCGGGTGTGATTATAATGATTAGCTATTAAAGAAAAGAAGGTGATGTGCATTGGCTAAATGAATGAGAGTATTAATTAGTTCAGAGAGGGCCATTCGTACTGAGCTGTATACTGAAGACATTGTCTAATCCCTCTGGTTCAAGAAACCTCTCCTGTGCTAAATAAAGTCTTCTGCTAGTACCAACGTTAAATTTTCGAAATACGCCATAGTTGTGAAGGGGTTCATATACCGGTATGTGGTTAAAAGGATCCAGAAATAGGAACGGAAAGGTACGAAAGGTGGAGAATTACCGCGACATTGTACTCGTACAGATGTAGATTATACTGCATCTGTACTGTGAAAAACAAAAAATTTGCCCAGTCTTCTATGTTAGCTGGGACATTGGAATACATGAACTTTTTCTGTGTGATAGCAATATGAAGCACAAAATACCAGTACGAGAAGGAATAATACTCTGTGAGCTGCGGTGAGTGAGATACAGAAGACAGGACACAGCTTTGACAGATGATTGTCGGCGAACTTTTGCTCATGGCTGTACCTCCATTCAGTTCTCTTTCAAACCACAAGGATTTTCCAGCACATATTCTGTTATACAAATATCTCGATTAACGCTTCGTTCGGAAAGCGATCACTTAGGTAGAAATTTGACTGTAGTGAATGGTGAATGACAACATTCAGTTGAAAGGGAACACTGTTCGACAAAGCGGTAATGTCTTCAGCCTGGTAACCGTATTTCTAGTTAAACTTCGGACATTTCCAAGCACGTCAGTATTCTACTAAGGGTTCGATTTTAGAAGTCCTGACTTCCTGATCCTTTAATTTGGAAGCTCCAGCTTGAAATATTGGATGTCGCATGTTTAACATTGTATGGACATATTTACATTTCACATTGAAATCTGCAGCCATGATAGGGTTGATACCTGATATTAATTACCGTCATTAGGTATATACAGTACATGATACGTTGTTTTGTTGTGCACATGTTGACTATTGTTCTGTCATTTGATATTTTATGTAATAAGCTTATGTTCTGAATTACATTCCCTTTGACTGTGCAATGACTGCAGCTACCAGAAAAGTGAATGAATTCTGGTTGTTTACTGCACGACAATATTTGCAGAACATACGTTAAGTTCTACCTCATAATTTAACATGGAAACTGTTCAGGTAATTCATTCTGAAAGTTTGTGTGTTTCAACTTGGTCTTTTGTATTTTGTCAGGATGCAAAATATTTCACTTTGAACATGCCGGTGCAGTTTCTGATTCCTAATTGTCAATTTTGCGTATGTTTTTTGACAGACTCCGAAATACAAAAGGGGATGTTGCCGTGCCATGGTGGCCGGCAACGAAATGACTGCAATTACACAAATCGTAGATTTATGTATAGGTGTTAAAAAAAAAAAAAAAGCCAACAGTTTAGAAGAACCGTTTGTCTTTTATTTGGTTCGATATTCACAGTTTGTCGTAAATTCGCCACATGTAGCTCAGAACTTCACAATTATTGTTTAAAATTAAAATAATTGATTTAAAGAATTTTCATGGATTCTTAACTTGAAATCTTATTTGCAGTTTGCTAACTTGCAGTAATTACTGCCATTAATCAATAAGTAGAAAGAGAACAATTAAAATATGTGTGACAGTAATTAGCTGAGGCAAACTAAGAAAACACTCACACACCTGGACATTCTAAAATTGAGAAATACAGTGAACCCTACTGAATTTTTGCACACACACTTTGATCTCTGCCGAAAAGCGGACAAGAGATACACGTGCCAAAAGCACATAACCGGTTTAAACTGCCTCGGGCGGCAGTTAACGCGTGTAGACAGAGCAAAAACCGATAATTAGCTGCGGTCAAGGTGCACGTGGGCTCAATATTAAGTAATGCATTGACCACTTTATACATGTCGTGGTACGCCTGGCGATCCAATTTTTGGCGTACGGTACGCTCAGAAATTTGGAAGTCACTGGGACTTCGTTACTTATGAAATCGAACGTACGGCTACATTTTTGGGGCGTAATATACGGCCGTAAGTTCACTAATGGAAGCTCTGAACACATACTTCTCATCGCAATATGTTGCACACGATACCATAATATTCTTATTATGTTACTGATGCAATCTGTGTCGACATTAATCATATATACCCAGTAATACATATCAAACTAAAGAAAGTTTGGTGTATGATAGAAAATATAAAGCCAAGAAAGAGGGATTATGAAGTTTTCTAATAATAATCCTCTTGCTTGTTACTGAAGAAATTGGGTCCACATTATCCCTTTCACCTCTATGTTGTATTTTATGCTCCTTTTTTTGTCACACCACGTGATTTTTTTTTTCAAAAAAAAAAAAAATGTAACTGCAGGGGTACATGTACTAGATGTCTTTCGTAAGGTGAATAAAATCGTCTGATGATAACAAAAATAAATAAATATACTATAATATAAAGTAAAAATTCATTATCGGACTTGTGTTATCGCCCCACTCTCATATGAATGTGAATTTTGTGAACTGCAGGCATATGCTGCCTTTCTCGTGCAGTCCACCATCTTCCTTTGAGGAGATAGTAGGAGACCTAAGTGACGTTTGCATAGTCACCTGGCTTAATCACTGCCACCACGTGAAGGCGTCCGTTTCTAGCACCATCACCCATCTGAACTTCTGAAGGGGTTGTTGTTATCGTTGCCCTACCTCAATCTTTATGACAGAACAGACTGATCGACTAGGCCTACAAGCATGGAGCTGCCTTCCTGTGGCAGACTGCCTCGTCAGGAATGGAGTAGGGTACTTTCGTAGGCGAGGAGTAGTGAAAAAAAAGGAAGCATAGCCCCCAAGAGAAAGAACTGTGCGATTGTGAGTAGAAGCTTAATATGCATGATCTTCATACGGTAGTTTACCTCCCCTGAGGAGTGAGGTGAGAGGAAAGGAAGAGATCTTTAGTATGTAAGTGGTGGATGCAATGAAAAAGACAAAATGGGGAAAGCCCTATGATCAAAATGGTGTGTGTGGTGAAATGATGAAGCATGGGGGAGAGATATTAGAGGAATGGATATGGAAGATGTGCAGATTAGCCTGGGAGGAAGGTAGAACCCCAGAGAATTGAAAGTCAGGTATAATTTTTCTTCTGTACAAAGGAAAAGGGGAAAAAGAAGTGTGTGGCAGTGGCGTGTCCAGGATTTTTGCGAGAGGAGGCAAACACTTGGAATATTTCTCCATAATATCTGTCACCGCACTGACGTGAGTGTCCCAAACACACACACTTTCCCGCATTCATGATACTATCGTTTTTTTCTATTTTCCCTTGCGGATTTCTCTCTCTCTCTCTCTCTCTCTCTCTCTCTCTCTCTCTCTCTCTCTCTCTCTCCATTTAGTACATATGTGTAAATTAAAATTCGCTGCCGCACCCACCCTCAGTCTGGAATTTTGTTTTGTACTACTGTTGTGATGGTAGCCAATAGAAGTTCTGTTTTCCACTATTTATTCTTTTTGTCTGATTCACATTGGTTCAGGCATCAGGGGTGGTGCATACTTCAAGACTGACCTAAGTAACTACATCTGGTGGGATTAACCTCTCTTAAACCTTGACTCGGGTGACCACTCGACTTGCCCCGCTCAGCAGGGAATGATTTTCGTATCACCTGAACTGTACTGTACTGTATAGAAAGGATTTTTCCACTAGGAAAAAAGAAAAGAAAAAAACGGCATAAAGCTATTCATCTTGAAAATTCTTACCTTGAAAAGTGGGGGGGAACAAAAGAGACTCTGTCCCCCAGGCTTCAAAAAGTGGGGGGGACACGTCTCCATGTCCCCCACCCAAACGAGGCCCCTGGCACACATATTTATATCTGCTTACTTTCTAAAATGTAGTCTGAGATGATCCAAATGGCTTCATGCTGTCTTCAAAAATTCTGCTTGTTTCAGTTGTTTGTAACAATAATTGTACAGAATTTGTTTGCAACTGGCTACAGGGTGAGAGGATATGGCTGCAGAGTGAGAGGATGTGGCTGAGGGGACAGCAAGGACATTTTTACACCTCATCAGGATTCAAAGTCAAAACATCATTGGAGCTCTAATATTAACCACATAATCTAGGGTGATAGGGGAAACTGTTAAGTTATAACTGGTCATTTTTTCTCAAGGGTTTTATAATATTTAATCTAGCTTTCAATTTCAAAGGAAATTATTGCTCCCAAATAAATATTATTGGAAGTAGATAATATTGTTTAATATATAAGAGGTAAAATTAGGAAAACTGCAACGTCATACATGAACTATGCCAAAAATCCCTTTCAGCATTTCCCCCAAATTTTCCCAGGGGGGGCAGTTTGCCCCCCCTACCCCACCAGTGGCTACGTGTATGGTGTGTGGTAATCAAAGGGGCATTTGTCTTCTTAGTGTATAAGGAAAACTATATGGTAGGATACTTACTAACAGAGTTAGGGAAATAAAGGAATTAGCTGGAGAAGGACAGGGAGGTTTTAGGAAGGGAAGAAGGGTTGTGTAGATCAGATATTCGTTCTTAGATCTTTATTGGAAAAGTTTCTAGAGAAGAGAAAGAAGTTGTATCCAGCCTTCATGGATTTGGAGAAAGCATCAGACAGAGGATAGACAAGGAATGTGAAAAATATTAAGAATATATGGAGTAAATGGGAAGTTGTTGAATGCCGTGAAGAGTATGCATGCAGGTGCTAAGGTTGCTAGGGTTGCAGTGCGTGCGAATAGTGAACTGAATGTATTATCTATATGAATGTTTGATTCAAACAGGGATGTGTCATGTCTCCATGGTTGTTCAATCTATAATATGGATGGGGTCATAAAAGAGATATAAGGTAGGGCAGTGGATGTTGCAGTGGTCCTAATGAGAGAGGATAGCGTTTGGAAAGCTCCTGCATTGTTGTTTGCAGATGATAGTGTGTTGTTAAGTGAAGACCAAGGGGAACTGTATGGATTAGTGAATGAGTCTGAGAGTGTAATGAGTGTAAGAAACGGAATCTAAAGGTAAATGTACGGAAGAGTACAGTTATGGTCTTCTAGAGAATTGAAGTCACTGAATGTGCTGTGAGGTCGGATGATGAGGAAATGGAAAATGTAAGCGGATTTAAACACCTGGGTAGGGTAGTGAGATGAGTAAAGATGGAAGTTTGGAGATGAAGTGCTTGAAAGGGTAGAACAGGAAAGAAAGCCTGCGGGATTTTTGACAGCATTGATGAGAAATAGGGAAGTGAGAATGGAAGTAAAAAAGTCGCTGCATGATGGTATTGTGAAGCAACTCTAAGTTATTGAAGTGAAGCTTGGATCTTGGTGGAAGGATTCAAGTCAAGAGTGAGAACAGCAGAAATGAGTAATTTGAGAGGAGCATTTGGAGTTACATAGAGAGACAGACTGGCAAATGAGGAAGTGAGGGAGCGATATGATGGTTTGGCCAAGTGGAATGCATGGAGAGCGAGAGACTAACGAGGAGAGTGTGAGTGAAATGGAGAGGGGGAGAGGCCGAGGATGAGATGGAGGGATGGGGTGGAGAGATATATGAAAGATGGGGATGTGAACTGGGGGGAGGACGTTGAAATGGCGGAGGACAGGGCAACATGGAGGCGAAATGTTTGTGGCCACCCCTTACGGGATTAAGGCGTCTGGCAGTAGATAGATAGACCGAAATTGTAACACAAATGAGGCTTGCAGCTTGGCCTCTGTAGGCCTTCATTGTGCCTCGCATGAAGTCTGTAGCTTGGGAAGGGGTACTAGTCTCTGCCCAGACCTGAAATAGCTGCTTGGTGTCCCCAGCTGAGAGTGTTTGTGAAGGCCAGCTACTAGGCCTTGACCCTACGATGCTAACCACCCATCGGATTTGCTTCTTTCTAAAGAAGCAAATCCGATATTCATGAAATTCAAGATAAAATCGATGCACCGTTGGTAGCAGCAGCTGTAGCCCAAAGTTCATCTGAACTATGAACCGGTGGACTGCATGCCGATGCCGCTCTTCTACAGAAGTCTACCATCGCTTCTTAGAGGGATAAGTAGGAAGTTGAGCTAAGCGTTTATAACAAGGCAGTGAGCTTCCAGGCTATGTCGATGCCATCACATGAGGTGTAAGAAGGAAGGCGTAAGAAAAAAAATATCGCCACGGAGGGAGCGCTGTTAAGTGTCTTTCGTCACCTAGAATATGGTTTACACTTCAGGCCATAATATGAGAGGTCCGTAGCACATCCTCCTTAGATATTTACTTCCATTGCTGTAGCTTTATATTCTCAAGTATATGAATGATATTGTTTTGATGTCAACATAACTCACATTAATAACATGCAAGAGGATACTGAGGAATGAAGTACTAAATATACCGCTAAGGAAGCTGCACAAAGAGGGCTGCAATGCCACCCAGACTACGGCCCCGAGGCATTACCTACCCAAAATTACTGTACACACAGGAATATAGGAAGGAATTTCATCCGTCTTCACAATCTATTTAAGGGCGCTTCCACACGTGTCCTCGAACGTTTTTTGACAACACAGTTGGCAACATGTTTGGGAACATGTTTGCAGCAGTATTTGGACAGATGTATGCAAACATGTTACAGTGCAGCTTCGAACACGGGCAGCAGAGACGATGGGATATAAGAGTCCATACCAGGTTGCTGAGACTTAATGATGTTGCCAACATGATCTGGACGCTGCTGTTCCCTGCATGTTTGCAGTGTGTCTATTACTGTGTTGCATACATGTTGCCAGCACACGTGTGGGCGCACACTAATGTGCCCGAATCAGGATATATGACTGGCCACTTCGCTCTGATGCCACAGTTTATATTTTATTCTCGCTATTACTACCTGATTTAATTATATTTCGGAGTGAGCTTTGGAACATGACAGATTTGATACAATCTTCGTCAACACCTTCATTAAGAGAGATTCGTTGCTAACAGAATAAAATCGTGTGGGGGTAGCAACATCATCGTAATGAAGGAGTTAACAGTCCATTGCCTGAGGCTCGGCAATCCTTTTACGTGCCGTAGGCTACACCTCATGTCCATCAGTTCATAGTCAAACGCCTCATTTCCGTAAGTGGCCACAAACAAATCATCCCCATGTCGCCCCGTTCTATATATATATATATATAATCATTTGGCTGCGCTTCCTCCAGCTCACACACCCTTCTCACATGTGACTCTCCACTCCATCCCTCCGTCTCATCGTCGGTCTTACGTCACACGACAGAATTGCCAAAGACACCGAAACTTATGGAGAAAGAACAATTCAGATACATCTCATCAAAATGACTCTTTATGCAGGTGATCGATGGCTTCACAATGAAAGCTACAGCTCTTCTCGTTTTTCCCCTCCTAAGGTAGATAGTTCGAAGTGGCAGTTCATTTCACACATTGTAACTATAATCATGCGTTATGTTGTAGTATAACAGCAAGCTTACATATAATTGAAAGTGAGTGGAGAACCGTTGTAACTGGTTCGTCCACTGGTTAAGATTGTAAAGATGTGTAAGTGTAATGCAACTTTTTAAAAAACTGGATGTACACATATAAAGAAAAAAATATCGCACCACGTATAGCAAATACGGTACCATTTTCAAACGTGGACGACACCTTACGGTACATGGACAGTCTTGTGATAATAGTGCAGGTATTTCTTTCATGTTATTTACTAGCGCAAAAACATTAATAGACATCGTTTTACTCGTGAAATCTGAGGTAGTGATGTAATAGATCCAGTTTTACCTGATGATTTTCCTGATTTCCCTAACCATGAGACCCAGTGGTGTGTGCCATCAGCCCCGTGAGGAACGATTTCTTTTTTCATTGAGAGAGAGAGAGAGAGAGAGAGAGAGAGAGAGAGAGAGAGAGAGAAAGCACGGAACTCTAAGAATGCTGCATGCCTTCGTAAACTATTTAAAACATTCCTGTTTGCAGAGAGAGAGAGAGAGAGAGAGAGAGAGGGGAACGGGTGGGAACATGCATGCGTATACTGCTACTACTACTGCTGCTGCTGCTGCTGCTACTGCTACTAGTAATAATAATAACGGTAATAACAACTAGAATTCTGAAGTTATTGAGGTAATATTCAAAGATTTCCACATTCCAGAAAAATTACTGTTGTAAACCTTTCAGACCTTAGACCTAGTTAATATTAAGGGACTTTTGGCATGACTCATAATTTTTTACGGCTTTTGACCTGTGACCTTGAGATCAAGATCAAGGTCATTCATACTATGCGGATCATATTCACTCATGACCTACTACATTTCCACCGAGTTTGGTAAAAATCGGCCAAATGCTTTTCGGTTTATCACTTTCAATCATGAGACAGCCATTTTGATTTGCCTCAGTATCTCAAAAAGCGTTTATTGGATCTGAATATCAATACCCAGTTGCATTATAATATGTACATGCTAAAACATTTACAAAGCAATCTGTTCAGTAGTTTTTGCCGCGAAGGAGAGCAAAAAATTAAAAAAAAAATAAACAAGATAGAGGGCACTAATGCGACAGTAGTGGTAGGGAAAAAAAATAGTGCCAAAAGAAGCCTGCAGCCAAGATATATCACGCCTGAAAATTTAAAATCTCTATATCAAACGGTCTTAGAATGCCAGCCTTCTAGATCTCCCCACCCCACTCTAAAAAAAAAGTATCTGCAGTGCTAATAATAACTCCACAGAGTGGTAATAATAATAATAATAATAATAATAATAATAATAACAATAATTCGGTTAATTTACTTATCGGAACCAGTGTATGAAGACACTGAAGTCCATAATCTAGTATCCTGACCTAAGGAGATCAAAAGGCTGACGCTGGCTGCTCCTGAGGAATGCCGGTACACTAACATTCTTCATCAATGCTGGAGTGTGGGCATAGCCACAAGGAGACAGATTGCCTAATCTTTGCCCCCCTGAAATTCGAACCCGTGACGCAGGAGAGCATACCTCACTCACGCAAACAATGCTTTCTGACCTTGTCTAGATTTGGATTCCTTTTTTTTTTTTTTAATGTGCAAGGAAGAAGGAACCAAAGGCCAGGAGCATGCAAACCCTTCAAAAAAAAAAAAAAAAAAAAACTACAACAGAGAGCCAAATTCAAGACTCGTTCATTTCGAGATGCCACACTGCATATGAAACACTGGAGATCATAGGAAGAAGGAAGTACAGACAGAGGGAGACAGTTCCAGAGTTCACCTGTTGCATAAAAGGAGGACTGGAAGTAACGGTTAACTCATGCATTAAAGAGTTGGACAGAAAAGGGATGAGAGTTTCTTGCTAGATGGGTGCTACATGACCGTCATAGTGGTGAAGGGATGCAAACAGACAGTTCAGAGGAGCAGTTACCACTGAAGTAAGAATAGAAATGAGATAAAGATGCAACATTGTGATGAAAATACAAAGGTTGAAAGGAGCCAGTAAGAGGAGGGGAGTTAATGAGATGAAAAGCCTTTGACTTCACCTTGTTGAGAAGAGCTGTACGTGGGGAGTCTCCCCACACCGGAGAGTTGCACTGTACACTAGCGAGTAAAACCCGTTTAGTAAGTCAACAACTGTGCAGGGGTAAAGAAGGTACAGAGTCGGTTTAGCACACCTAATGTCTTGGAAGCAAATTTGATGAGATGCAATACGATTTTTCCAAGACAAATCCCGAGAGAATGAAACCTCAAAGGCCTGTTTTGGCAGGGTCATTGGGATCGGATTAAGATCGAGGTGGACTGGTGATACAGAAGGGTCACCACAACAGTCCAGCAGTTTTGGATCGGCCTGCCCTGTTGCCGTGGCGACATCCCAGTGCCCCACTTGATTGTAAACAAAACGATGGCGGTTGAAAGTTCAAATGGATTATTTGGTCAACAGTTACTCTACTCTCATTTTCAGCAATACGTTACCATTACTGATGAATCAGACACAGTTGAGCCCCTTATACCCACCTTAGTAACTGGCAGCATCATTTTATCAGTATATTATTAAAAAAAAAAAAAAGTAATTACGGCACTTACAGTGCAGGAGCTGATGCTATATTTGTTTTGGTGTGACATCACAATCCAGGATCGTCCAGTTCAGTCCACCTTGGGGAGATGGACGGCCTCAGATCGATCCGGGATCATCTTTCACTCTGATCCAGGACCAGGGCCGTGCCTCTCCAAAACAGGATCAGCTGTCGGGATCGACTTTATCTCAATCCAGGATTAAGCTTTCTTTCTCCAAAACGTGCCTCAAGTATGTTTAAAGATGATGGAGAACTGAGATGGATATTTTTAAACATCTGTGATTACCACTGTGGAAGATTTTGACGGGTGTAAGAACTGAGTGTTGAAGCACTGAAAACAACAAGACTACTTTTACCCCAGTCAAAGATTCGAGCCAAGTCATACATTAGGTGCACCATAGCGTCATCCCTTGTTTGTTGAAGTAACTGCTTAAATGCACGCTGCAGGAAACGAAAGGACAGGTGAAGGATGAAATCATCAGCGTATGAGTGAACAGGGTTGGATGCACAGCTTAGATCATTAATGAATAAAATGAAGAGAGTTGGTGGTAGAACAGAGCCCTGAGGAACACCGCTATTGATAGATCTAGGAGGAAAACAGTGGCCGTCAACAACAGCAGCTATAGAACGACAAGGAAGGAGCTATAGATGAAGGTACAGATAGAATGATAGAGACCAAGTGCCCTATCAATCGCGCTGCCAGATGTGTTTGTGCCTGCATGCAAATGGGCGTGTGTGTGTGTGTGTGTGTGTGTGTGTGTGTGTGTGTGTGTGTGTGTGTGTGTGTGTGTGTGTGTGTGTGTGTGAGAGAGAGAGAGAGAGAGAGAGAGAGAGAGAGAGAGAGAGCATGGGATATATATATATATATATATATATATATATATATATATATATATATATATGTGTGTGTGTGTGTGTGTATGTGTGTGTGTTTGTGTATACAGTCAAGTCGCCTAAGGCGCGGGTAATTGGTTCTGGAACAATCCCGTGCCATAGAAATAACTAAACTTATGGGAAAAATGGAATTTGGTTCTGGACGTTCGCCCTAAGTCCCCCTTCTCACCCCGCTTTTTGGAATTTGACCCCTCTTTACAATCAAGCAATCAGTCAATGCATGTATTACACGTAACAACAGGCACAAAAAACAGGGGGATGATCATCCTTGTGTCTACTTGGGCATAATACAGTCATTTGTTAAACCGCTATGAACTGGTTAGTGACGAAGCACCTATCTCTGAGCTAAGGCGAAGTATAATGCCTCCCATCATCATCATCATCATCATCACGTATATAAGAATGATTATTAATGTGTTAAATGTGAGTTTTGTTGACACTTGAGCATACAAAACTTCATCAAATAAACCTCTCCAATAAGTGCTGGACCAGGCAGCCTCCGCAATCTTTAATGTTTTGGTCAGTCAGCTGATCAGCTGACAATGCCCAAAGAATCTTTGATGTTTCATTAATTAACACGCTCTCATAAGAGAGAAAAAAGGCCACAGTTGGAGCCCTTGCAGTATAGAGCTGAAATGGTCGCCATCTTCTTTGTTTACTTACAGGGAAGAGGACTGACTGCCAGGGGAATTTGCCCGGGTGTTTCAAACCTTGCCGTGCTGCCGCTCCATAGGTACTTTTTGCGCATGGTTCGGTTTTTTTTTTTTTTTTTTTTTTTTTTTTTTTTTTTTTTGGCTCCTTGCCATGTCAGAAAACCGCGGCATGGAAGTCCGTGCCATAGGCGACTTGACTGTGTATATATATATATCTGTCTATATATATTGTGTGAAATGTTGATTGGCCTTAACAGAGAAAGTCTCAAAAGGTAATGATGAACCGGAGTAACATAAAAGTAACGTTGAATCAAAATACAAAAAGAGGGTCATCAGAATAAGTGAAGAAGTTCCTGTAGATGTGAAGGAGTACAATTAATTGGGGCAAATACTAAAACTTACGAAAGACCATGAATGCGAAAGAAAAAACGGTAAACATTTTTACATAATGAAATGTAGCTTGCCAGTAATTATGTATGGAAGGAAAAGTATAAAAAAAGAATGTATAATCTCAGGTTTGACGTACGACTGAGACCTAAAAACTCACAAAATCGATAGAAAATCAATCAATCAGTTCTCATAAAGTAATGGAGAAGTCAGCGTTAGGAATATCTTTAAAAGACAGGATAAAAATAAACTTGGGTGAGAGAACAGACTAAAGTCAAAGACGTTTTAGAAGTTATAAAAGTACAGAAATGGAGGTAAGCAGGTCTTGCAGCAAGAATATAGGATAACCGATGGAGCATGGGCTGACTTACTAGACAACAAGGGACTGTAAGCGTAAAAGAAAAAGGCTAGATAGGAGGTGGAGAGATGAGATTGAGAAGTTTGTAGGTAAAAGGTTGCAGAGACTGACTCAGTCAAGGATTTCGTGGAGTAGATTTGGGGAGCGCTGTTTCCAGCAGTGGACTTGCAATGGCTGATGATAATGATATATCACGGTAGTCTCTCTCTCTAGATAGATAGATAGATAGATAGATAGATATAGATAGATATAGATAGATAGATAGATAGATGGATAGACAAACTGATAGATAGCAAGATAGATAGCTAGATAAGGAGTTATGTAGATCCAGGTGTGTGTGTGTGTGTGTGTGTGTGTGTGTGTGTGTGTGTGTGTTCTAGGAAGTATGTATGTTAGACATGTGCATAGCTATATGTGCTGGGTTATGAGTGAGTGTATCACATCTGACTGCCTGTGCTTTATATTTTAGTTATCCTGCTCGGCGTTCAACCCATGTAAACCAAATCCTTCTCATAAGAAGATGTCATATGAGTATAGCAGGCGTGAAATACTCTCTCCTTTATCATGCCTTGGTATTCTTGGTCCCATTTTTCACGGCAAGGGTTTTCAACTCCGGCGACATAGCAACAAATGACGATACATACTTTTACACCACCACTAATCAAGCAACTTTTACTGTGATATGCTGAGCTGCTTTTCAAGACCAGTGTTATGGCATTAGCGGATGTACTGTTATGTCATCTAGATGGGTCTTGTTCAGCAACCACTGAAATTATTATTGCTAATGTACCATATTCATTATGATGGTACACTTTCATATTTTATTCATGGTACCTTTGGACGGCTGTTTTAAGTTTATGGGAGATTTTTCGAAGTTAAATGGGTAGAAATAATCTGTTTAAGGCCCCATAGAGATGGACTACTTTTGTAGCATCACTAGGGCGGCCAGCTAAAGCATCTGTTCTTACGAATGCCTGAGTTACTGCACTTTTTTAACCCTTACACCGCGGGCATGTTTCCCAATGTTTTGCGTCTCCAGCGGGGTTATTCGGGCTCCGACAGACTCTCAAAAAATATTTGCCAAAAATCAGTTATTAGTCCTAGAATATTAAAATTAAATATGCCTATGGCACATACCTTCAGCTTTCTCCTGGGATGTTTGTTGAGCCTTCGTCGATTACCGTAGGACTTATGGAGACCTCTGAAGTTGGGTAACGAAGTCTCCACTTTACACTTCCCGACAACCCGTAATATGATTACCACAGCCAGATATTAACACTATAAACACTACTCTATGATTATTAAGTAGTATGGGATCCATACTCCCAATAAAAACCACTGTGAAAGCAATGAAAATTACGAGCGCGTATGACCTTCCCACTTGCGCTAGTTCACTGTTGGTATTCTGTCATGTATTATTCATAAAACCCCTCACACTATATATTTCTATTACTATATAACACTTATAAATATCTACAGTCTTTATCCATAAGTTTCCTTCAGTAGTATTAGTTTATTGTCACTGAAGGGATTCAATTTCTTTCAGTAAAATACGTACTGGTAGCATTCACTTTCTCGTCCTGTATACTAGCATTGAGAGTGAATGTCACTTTCACCTTCACTCTCATAACTCATAGTATTCAGACATGCTAGAGTGAAACTTTCACTTTCATTACTCCTAGGGCATATACTCGTATTCTTATAATACTACTCATTTACATTTCTATTTACGTTCTCTATTTTATTTACGTTATTTACATTCCTATTTTATTTACACTGTGTTATGCACTGTCACTTGAAGTAACTTACAAAACTATTTTCCACTGTTCGCGTATATTTACATTCATTACTTTCACTTGCTGTTTACACATTATTTACAATTCCACTTGCACTATTTTACTCAATAGAAAGATCGTAGTCACTCTTTTATCAATTGTCAGCCCTTTACCTCTTTCCACACGAGGTTTAGTAGGGGGTAAAGGTCACAGGGCCCTTTGCATGGGGGTGAAAAGTCCCTGAAGTCAGCAAGAGCAAACAGACGTACCTCCACACTGGAAGATGAGAGTGAACTGATAAGGGTGGGCCGGGGTGGTGGCCTACCTATGGAAATGCATTACTGCCAATGTTAGCCTCTTGACAGGAGCTAATATATAGCAGTGAAATGATTGGCAGGAAATCTAGACACTACATTATAAATTAGGTAGTTCCAGGTAAATGTAAATACCACTTGGGCTTCTCCCTTCCCTCCTTATATGTATATTTATTACGAAAATAGATTATACGGCATATTTCAAGGGGAAATAAACAGAGAAAATTAGCGAACGAGTGCTCGTGAGGTGTTGTCAGGTGATAATTAGCCAATTCCAGGTGTATGGCACTCTCACTTACCTTATTTCTTTCTTGTATATATTATTTGGTATAAGAATATGGCATAGGGCTTATTTCAATGGATGAAATCAGTTAAAAATTCCAGGGAAGATTTACTTAGCATAGCACGGCCGGGCAGGCGAGAGGATAGGGTAATGGAGGGGGGGTAGGGAGGGGAGTCAAGAACGGGGAGAAATGGCTAAATTGTCAACAATGGATGGGAGTACAGATGAGATTAGGAATGCTGACTAGTGTTGGACATTGGCAGTACTGATAGATGATACAAGCCACCACTTGGAAGCCTGGGTGAATTCAAAATAACACAGAATCACAAAAGCGACACCCCGCAGTATGATCCCTTGCTCCCAAGCATCACGAAAATGACGCCCTGCGGTTAAGGGGTTAAAGGTTTGGAGTGCAGGACTAATGGAGAAATGTTGCAATACATAGGAAAACGAAATTTACTTTAATAGTACTCGTATACTCCACCTAGACTAGGTTTTATGCAGGGTGGGAACCTCATGGGCCATTCTATTCGGTCATTATTTTTTTACCTATGGAGATTAACCCTTTAAACGTGGATCGTCTCATTTGCGACGCTCGGCCAAAAGGACATAACGGCGGATCGTCGTGTTTGCGATTCTAGTAAATTTTGAATAACCGCGGGCAAGCAGGCTCCAGCTGGTATTGCCTATCAGTACCGCCACCCTTGAGCTACTTTTAGCACACTTGACCTTTGTACTACTGACCTCGGTTGTTGCCAAGTTTCATTTTTTTTACCCACCCACGCACCGCTGCCTGGCCCTCCCTCATCGTGCGATATGACAGCGCGCAGATGGCTCATACGTGTCAATCTGCGCCTTCCTCTCGCAAGCATTTTATGCTATTTGGAAACGCTTGTTTCCCCAGTTGTCACACTAGCATTTTTTCGCGCGGTTTGCCCCTGTTTAGCGTCAGTCCATGCGAATCTTTCAAGGTGACACCATGTCAAACTCAAGCTCTTCCGAGTCTGTGCCTTCCAGCCCTCCGAAAAAGGGTTTTGTGACCTCCACCCCGTACAAAACCTTACAAGGAACTGCTAAGGGACTTAGTGACTCTGCTATAGCTAGTGAGTTATTGAAAGCGTCCATGGATTATGGAAGTGACGTCAGTGTCTAGCCTGGCAGAGTCGGACACGCAATCGAGTGCTGAGTCTGAGGTGCCAGAAGTGACTATTCCTGTGCCAAGCACCTCAACAGGCAAGGCTCCTGTGAAAAGGGGCCTAGAATATGGAAAGGGGGCCAAGAGGAAAAGAAGTGGTGACCCAGCTTCCCAGCCATTGTCCCCTACACCACGTCACGCCACCGCCAGCCCGCCACGCACTCCCAGCCCCATTCTCTCGTCCTCATCTTCAGCTGCCCTTTCTCCGGAGTCTTCGGAGTCGCCTTCACCACCTCGGAAGGGAAGTAGGCAGTCGAGTTTACGTAGTAGAGGTTTCCGTAGGCCCAGTGTTCGTGCTAGTAGGGCTAGAACTTTGTCCCCTAGTGTAAGGCTAGCTCCTAAGGTTACTCGCACTAGGCAACTCGCCAGTCACGCCACCGTGAGTGACCTTGAACCCTCTGCTTATCTCCCCACCACCATCACCACTACACCGACACGACCTAGGACAGCCTCTGCCTTATGCACTGCCTCACTGCCTGCCTCACCCACTGCCACACGACCTGCCTCACCCACCGCCGCCCCCAGCACCTCCCAGCCTAGGCAGGGCACTCTGGATGCCTTCGTGTGGTCAGAGGGCTCAGATTTTGTGCCGGAAGATCTGCCCTTTGATGCCAGTGGGTGTGGAATACAGGCTGACTTCCCTGTCCCAGAGGATGGTGAATGCTTGGACTACCTGTTGGCCTTCCTGGATAACGAGGCAATGGAGCAGATTTGTACCGAGACGAACAGGTACGAGGGGCAATCTGCTGCAGTTCGTGAAGGAGAAGGTGAAGCTGCAACGCCATCCACGTCGCGGATGGCTGCATGGGTTCCTGTAACGATCAGGGAACTCTTTGTATTTATTGGTTTGATGTTATTGATGC